>NC_133771.1:201821168-201889588 GCF_003597395.2 Chelonoidis abingdonii
TATATATCAGGCACCATAGTGGTGCCACTCCAGGGGGCGACCTGCCGGCCCACCGAGTGTTGCTAGGGTAAAAGTTTCTCCGACGAATGTGCACGCGGCACACGCGCACACCTAACTGGAATGGATATGAGCAAGCACTCGAAGAAGAACTGTTGGGAAGGCTGGAGGGAGAGGCAGAGGCTCAGAACAACAGGATTGATATAAGTAAACATTGAAACAAGTGTGACTTTCTCTTTAAAATGTCTAAGTCAGTAGTTCTCAAACTTTTATACTAGTAATCCCTTTCACATAGCAAGCCTCTGAGTGCGACCCTCTCCCCCTTAAATATATTAAGTGTTTTTAATTGATAACACCATTATAAATGCTGGATGCGAAGCAGGCTTTGGGGCAGAGGCTGACAGCTCATGACCCCCCCCCCCCCATGTAATAAACTTGTAACCCCTTAAGGGATCCCAAGCCCCAGTTTGAGAACCTTTTGATCTAAGTCCTGGTCAAGGAAAAGAATTTAAAGCTACTGTGACCATTTTATGGTCAGCATGCTAGCCCTAAGCATGCTGGATACTGTAGCTAATAGTCACATATCCAGTCTTTAGAAAAGTCAGATTTAGAAGTTACAAGTTTCAGTCTGTAAAACCTTAATTATGGAGTCTGCTTGGTTTACTTGTCTCCACTTCCAAATTGGTAGGGATTTTTATTAAAAAAAATTTTGGGCAACACTTCTGTAAGCAGGTACTTATCTCTAGCTCTTATGAATACGTGACTTGGTGGATGACATAGAAAATGCTGAGAACCCTTGAACTGTAAACTCCTGCTTCTCTTTCCTGACCTAGAAACTTTTTTATTAATAATCTTAAATTTCCATATTTGTAATCTTGATATAAAAACAAATCCCTAGATTCTCTCAAATTTATATATGTGCTAAACCTTAAAAGGGAAAACTACACCACCTTGTACTTCTAACTTGGCTTTGGAATGACTAGCCTTTTTATATTTAGTTCCTAAAAAAGAGAGATGAAGCCTTCACCTAGCTATCATACACTTGCTAATCCCTGCTAGGGCCAAAGTGGAGTTTCCTAAGCCAGTGGTCTCCAAAGTAGGGTGCACAAGAGGAAGGGGTTTTTTCACATCAGCTGTTCAGGTGGGAGTCCAAGTGGCTTTGCTTTGGCAAAAATGGTAGAGCTGGCGTGGCAGGAGGTGTGTACTCCAAAAATTTACTGATGGGGGTATGCGATCAAAAAAGTTTGGAGACCACTGTCCTAAGCAACACACAGGGGGACAGCAAAGTGCTGGGGATCTTAGTATCTGGATTTTGCCTACAGCTTTTTCCAGATGTTGTGGAGATGGAGGGAATGTTTAAACTTCCTCCAGCTAGTTGGTGTCCAGCTGATCAGCAGTAATAAAAATTCATATAGGTAATAGCAGTCAAGCTAATGAAGTTAAGACTGTCCTTGACTTGTCCACTTGAGAAGATTCCAGATGTCATTTCTATATTGTGAAACTCCTGTGGCTAAGTAAATGAGTGGTCAGCTTCAAGTCTGTCTTCCTGTCTCCAGCAGCTTAACTTACAACTTAGCTATGTACAAGAGGCTATGCTAGAGTAATGTCATCTCAAGTTGATGGCTCTAAAGCTAAGAGCTCTGTCTAACCTTACTAGGGTGTGGTGAGCATAACTCAGTACTCACCTTTTTTGTCTAGAACAGGCTTACTCTATACTGCAGAATCATTCTGGAGTAGTTACCTACAAATAACTGTATACTAATCATCTAATAGGCAGTTTCAGTTAAAGGGCTATTTGATTCACTTGTAAATACTGAAGGAATTCATCTCATGTGATTCTTTGCTTGTTGCTCAGCCCTGAGATTAGGGTCCCATTGTGTTCAAGGCTTTACAGACTTGTAAGCTTTTTGGGAAAAGATGATTAGATAGTAATCAATCGGTGGGAGGTCGTGTCTGGTCTTGGAATAGAACCCAGGTCTTCTGAGTATCCATCCATGCCCTATCCACTAAACCATGTTGGAGTGGTGGAGATGGTAAGAGAATACCTTTTGTGTTTCGCAAGGGGGTCTGATTTTATTTTGTCTCCCACTGATCAGGCTGGAATACTAACTTCAAAGCATAATGACATTTTAAATGTTAAGCATTTTCTTCCTGCTTATCCATTCAGCAGATGAAATGGAGGTGAGGTGGCAATACAGCCCATAAAGACGGGGGAGCTGGGGATACTGCAAGGAAAGAAATGCAGAGGGAAGGTAGACAGATGAGAAAAGCAGGCAGAAAGTGGTGCATCTGTTTAAGCACGATTGATATTTGGAAGGCTGTAACCTTTTAAATGAATGGATTCTACTGAAGTTGATGTCATTTCACCCTCAGTGGTCAGGAATATCTTCTGGGCAAGCGGATTGTTCAAACAGTGGTGTGAAGAGTGTGACTAAGCTAAATGTCCGTTCAGCTTAAAATATTGCAGTATAAATATTGTCTGGTTCTTTGCCAGTTAACTGTAGTTTAAGCCAGTGGTTCTAGGCCAGTGGTTCTCAACCAGGGTATCTCTGGCAGTACAGAGGTCTTCCATGGAGTACATCAACTCAGGAAGACTTGTCTACTTTTACAACAAGCTACATAAAAAGCGTTAGTGAAGTCCTTACAAATTAACATTTCATACACACAATGATGTTAACTGCTTTGTATACTACACACTGAAATGCAGATACAATATTCTAAATGATTTTATAATTATATGGTAAATGAAAGTAAGCAATTTTTCAGTAATAGTGTGCTGTGACGCTTTTCTGTATTTTTATGTCTGACTTTGTAAAGCAAGTCATTTTTAAATGAGTCATAACTTGACCATCCACAAGAGAAATCAGTCTCCTGAAAGAGGTACAGTAGTCTGGAAAGGTTGAGAGCCATTAGTTTAGGCTGCTATAATACATTATGGCAATATCAAGCAAACCATGTATCACTTAAGTTTAATATCTTGATGTTAACAATTCTCATAAGTAGGTGTTCCAGATTTTAACTTCAAATTCTGTTTGCTGTAGTGATTAACTTTAGTACAGATTTCCTTACACCAGCATCAGATCTGTATAGCTGAGAAATGTTAATGTTTTTAGCAGTTGATAAAAATGTTTGAGTATAATTGTCATAAGGTCTCTCACAATTATATTTCCCTACACTTGTTCTCATTTAAAAGTAATCAAATGACTTGCAAAAAGTCTCAAATGGCACCTCCATACTTTAAAAAGAGTATTTTAAAGTTTCTCCCTGCCAGAGTATAGGAATGACCGATGTACAGCTCCAGATGTACCAGAGATGAGCAGGATGTCCTCCTATGCTATCAAACATTTCATCACATAAATAGATATTTGAAAATCACTGACACATGTGTCCCAAAATATAGTTCTGTACTTCAGGGGTGGCTTAATGCCACTGCCCTATAATCTTCATGATTGTAGGTTTAAAATAGGGCATTATCAGTGTAGACCAGGGGTAGGCAACCCTGTGGCACACGAGCTGATTTTTCAGTGGCATTCACACTGCCTGGGTCCTGGCCACCAGTCCAGGGGTCCCTGCATTTTAGTTTAATTTTAAATGCAGCTTCTTAAACACTTTTTAAAAACCTTATTTACTTTACATACAACAATAGTTTAGTTATATATTATAGACTTCTAGAAAGAGACCTTCTAAAAAGGTTAAAATGTATTACTGACACATGAAACCTTAAATCAGACTGAATAAATGAAGACTTGGCACATCACTTCTGAAAGGTTGCTGACCTCTGGTCTATACTGTTCAGAAGAGAACAAAATGCTACTCTTCAGTACAATGCATGTCTCCTAAAGAAGCTTTAATCTTAGCATTACACTGTTCTATTTTTGTCTTGAGTTATGACTGACTTATATTTGGTTCAACAGACTTAGGCTGATAGTATTAATGAAATAGAATCTTCATTTCTCTTTAAGTTGAAGCTTATTTAAAGAAATAGAATGGTATCTTAGATTCTTTGCCAAAGGGAGGAATCTCAGAACTCAAGGCTTTAACTTTTAGTTGAATACCAGACAGCTGCCACTTACAACCAATCTTCAGTATAGTAATATTGGCATCAATACTGAAGTATTAAATCAATACTCTTTTTAAAAAATGTGCAAGTTGTAGTTAACTTCATTTCTCAGGTTTGAAGCCTTAATATTGCTGGTTTCAAAAGTACAAATACCATAAGCAGTATTAATTCCATATTTGTCATTTTGGTGGCTGGGGTCTTTAGCTTATAGTCAGTTCTGACCTTATACACTTTGCTAACAAGGGGCAAAGTAAAGAGTTAATAGTTGATTACTCTGTGGAGCTGCCTAGAACTAATGTCACATAGGACATCTTTTTGAAGCATGAAAATCTCTGTTCTGGTTTGCCAGTAGCAAACATTCTCTGTCTAAACTAGAAGGCAACATGAGTGGAATGGGATGGATAATTTTCTGTCCTCTCTAGCTCTTACTCAGTCAAGGCTATCAAATACTGTTGTATTCATTAAGACACTGATAATACGATCACTTACATTTCAGTGATGGCTATAGCAAATTTTTGAGTTGCACCTGACACTGTTAGCCTTCCTTCTGAGGCTTAAAGACAAACTTCAGCCAGTTTAAAAAAAATCCATTAAGATATCTGACAATGTTCAATTTTTTACCAACAAGGGTGTAATTTAGAAGGCCCAAATTCTGTTTTGGTACTGAGTAGGTACATTTTACTGATTCCAGAAAAGGAGGTGGAATCAAACTTTACCCGGTCTAAATTTGAAGGGGAAAAAAAAACAAACTGTCAGTTCCCAGCTTTTCATTCTTGTGTGACCAGGTATTTTGGTGTACAGGCTTGAGTTGGCTCTTAGATCTTAGCAGCAAGTGTTAATCTTTTTGCTAGTTGACTCATCCTTAGTATAGTTGGTAGTAGGATAATAAATCCTTCCATCTGAGAACTTGCGCTATTTAGAAACATGAGTATACTGACTGACAATTGTGACTAATGTATTTGACTTGAGGGCACAAAGGAGAATAAGGTCTAGTTAAAACAAATCATGTTTCTGGTACATGATGAAACTTTACATGAGTACTGCACATATGAAGAACATACTTCAGACACTGAATCTTCATTCTAACATGTCAGTTTTTATTTCTATTTAAATAAAGTATACTGTACAAAACTGTAAAGAATAGTAATCCTCGTGAGGGAGGAAAAAGGGCATAAATTTCCTGACAGTCACAGTAGCAAATGGCTATTTCTTTGAAACTGTATTACTCAAACCATGTACTTTGGTGTAATTCAAGTTCTTGAAATATCAGATTAACTTTCAGTGGTGTAGAAATACTAACATATCTTTCTCTTTGCAGTGACTATTTATTCAAGCTACTTCTGATTGGAGACTCTGGTGTTGGGAAGTCTTGCCTTCTACTTAGGTTTGCAGTAAGTTCAGTTATGCTTTCAAAGCTATTTTGTCAATGATACAATTGCTTGAATGCAGCTTATAAGTGAGGAGATGTTTCCATTTGAGGAGACTGATACTTGACTTTCTGGGAGTTGATATGCCAAGGGAAGATGGGTGGGTCCAAGAGGGTACTTGGCTTATTCTCTTCTTCCCATATTTTATTGATAACAGCTAACTGGATTGTTCTGTCACAATGACATATGAACGGGTAAGAACTGAATAAATCAAAATTGCAACTATAAGTTAATCAAGGAAATAACTGCTTGATCTATTCTAGTTTTCACTTTAGAAAACAAGGTATTTGGTCTGCGGACACAGTTCTTATGTTAAGGTTGCATTCACAAAGGAAATAATGAACAACTATTAGAAACCGAGGAACATGCCAGTAAAGGCAAAATAGTATCACAGCAATCTAAGGTCACATCTTAGTATTTGTGTGGTAGTACAAATACATCTGAACACTTACCCGTTAGATTACTTTTCATGTCCAACGTACGGCCGCCTACAAACACATCCAATTAATCTAAACTGTATGCTTTGGGAAGACGAAGTGCTGCAAAATGTTTTTTCAAGTCTGTTACTAATACCTTAAAACTCAGCATAGTTGTATCTTTGTCCCCAGAAGAAAGTGTTAACAGACTTTAGAACAGGGGTTCTCAAACTGAGGGTTGGGGACCTCTTATGAGGTCATGAGGTTATTACGGGGGGGGGGGGGGGTTGGGGGGGGGGGGGGGGGGTTTGCAAGCTGTCAGCCTCCACCCCAAGACCTGTTTTGCCTCCAGCATTTATAATGTTAACTATATTAAAGTGCTTTTAATTTGTAAAGCAGGTTGCACTTAGGCTTGCTTTGTGAAAGGGGTCACCAGTACAAAAGTTTGAGAACTACTGCTTTAGAACCTGTTGGATATATAGCAGAGCTGTGGAATATTGAACTATCCACAGGCCAAAAAAGACTGGATACCCATCTTTGTAGTCACTGTGTAACTGGGCTTGTACACACCCTTGGCAAAAGGTGGCCTTGAACCTGCTGGGAATCTGGTTTACAATAGTTTGTCTTGTCTGTCATTCTAGCTACAAACTGTAGCAGGTGACTTCAAGCACTACCACAGTTGGGTAAATCTTCTGGGTGTTGACTAACTTGGTGCTTTGTAAGAGTTGGTTTAGCCATTTAGCCAATATCATTGAATATTGAACGAGGTTCAGTATTCATTGAACCTAAAACACATAATTGTGATCTTCTGGTGCTCACTCTACAGAACTCCATTTCCTTAAGGAAAGGACACTAATTGCATTGCTCCTCCACACTGTTAGTGAAACCTGAAATCTGTTTTTGGTGTTTCAGTACACACAAGGTTAGAACCACCACACAGAAGCTCTGGCTTGGGATGATAGCTCAGAAGTCACAGTATGAGATGTATTTGGTTAGCATTGGGAAAGCTGAGGGACTTCCTGATGCAAGAAGTCGTCTTTGCTCTCTGGAAGAATGTGGCAACTGCCACAGTGTCCAAGAAATAGAATAGTCACAGACCACTAAAGACGGGCAGTGTTTCTTCACCATATTCTTGGCTTAAGCCCTAGTGTTCATGCCAAAACATTTGACATTTAGAGCCTGTCACTGTCTAATTCAAGTGTGCAAAAACCTATCTGTAAGGGTTCCATGTCACTGACAAATTAGTAATTCTCCAGAGTTGCATAGCTTAAGTCAACTTATGAGCATAAAGCTAGAGTTCAGGGTAAGGAGGCCTACTCAGGCAA
The DNA here is from genome assembly GCF_003597395.2 of Chelonoidis abingdonii. NCBI lineage: Eukaryota > Metazoa > Chordata > Testudines > Testudinidae > Chelonoidis > Chelonoidis abingdonii. Next base: position 201,828,394 of record NC_133771.1, read on the forward strand.
AATACATAATAAAATACTGAGCCACAGCAGCAAATGAAGCTAAGGTGCAACAAATTCCTCTTGGAGTAATCTGTCTAGCTTCTCTCACTGTAAGTTTCCATGTGATATTTATATCCTGGATTCTTAACTTCTACTCAATGTATATTAACTTCAATATGGAATACTATACCATATACTTGTTCATAAGCTGAATCTTTTTAGTTTTAAGAAAAGGAAGCACCAGAGAAGGGGGGGCGGCTTATGAACGGGTATAGAGAGGGAGAGATGGGGGACAGCCCCTCCCCACAACAGAGAGAACACACCAGAAGGGAAAAGGCAGGGCCAGAGTCTCTCTGCATCTGGCCATGGTGCTCTTCCCCTAGCCTCCAAAGCAACTGCAGCTCGGGCTGGCATGCTGCAGCTGTGCTGCCCAGCCCGGCTTGCTGGAGCATGCTATGGCTGTGCTGTGCGGCCCAGCCCGCTGGAACAGGCTGCAGCCTTGCCGCCCAGTCTGGCCCACCAAAGCAGGCGGCGGCTGCGCTGCCCAGCCTGCCAGAGCAACTCCAGCCAGGCCAGAGAGATCCTATCCTGGCCCTTCATCTAAACGTGTTTAGAAAATGAGTCTTACTTCTGAGTAACCTGAAGTGACTCCTGAACAAGAGATGTTAAAAACAAACTTCACTATTCAGACAGGGATCCTAATAGAATGGTGTTAAACTGTTTGTTTTTAGAATTCCCCATTTCTTAATGAGACCAGGGAAAACTTTCAAAAGTGACTTGGGTACCCAAGTCCTATTGACTTCTAATGAAATTTAGGCCCCCAAATCTGTCAGTGGGACTTAAGTCAGTTCCAAAAATGGAATGGAATACCTGTAGGGAAAATTTTTCAAAAGCTCCTATTTATATGCTGGTAGAGTGGAAGGGGCCTTGTTCATGGGGCCCCATTGTACAAAGACTCTATTAACATAATGGAGTAGTAGAATGTGGGTGTTTTTATGAAGCAAAATACAGGGCTTGATTGTTTCTTCACCATAGGTATCTGAGATTCCTACAGGGGAGAGTTAAGATTTCGTTGGCTTATTAAATTAATTCTCTTCTCTGGTTCTAGGATGACACATACACAGAAAGTTACATCAGCACAATTGGTGTGGATTTTAAAATCAGGACTATAGAGTTAGATGGGAAAACAATCAAACTTCAAATAGTAAGTATGTCTTAACTCTCAGATAATATTCAGAGGCTATTAATAGTAATCATGCAAATTCTGATTGATGTGTACTGTGCCAGATCAATAAAGTTACACATTTCTGTATGTTCAGTAAAATATTGGGAAGATTTGACAAATGTTTCAATAAGCAAGTATGAACTTTTTATAAAACCAAGTTGCATAGTTATTGGCACGTTGTAAGCAAGCATATGCTTTTGACTCTAAATCTTAAGATTTCTCACGTGAATATCTCGCTTAGCTCTTGATAGGATTGTACACCTGCACTTATTACAATAGCTTGTAGACAATTTTATAGGATGCGCAGAGATGCCTTTCTCTAAGTTGAAAGGTTAAACAGCATCTCAGAGTTGCAAATTGCTTAGATTTTGAACAAAAATGAAGCATAAGGAAAACACTTGGGCTAAATCTAATACCAGGATGGTTAAAGAATAGTGGAGGACATGTCATTTAACAAACGCAGGTTCAGGTACAGATCTCTTAAGACACAAATAGCCTGAAAATCTACCTTACGTTGTAAGGGACTGCTTTATAGTAAATATCTTTGCTGTCTGTGCAAATGGCAGTAACTTGAAATTATTGAATATAAATTGCCCCATCCATACATTCTTTGCTGGTACTCTTAAATGCAGCAACCTCTCAACTTGGTTAGTGTTTGGGAAACTGATCATTGGTCTCTAGTGTACGACTAGGCCTCATACTGCAAGATGTGAACTGGAAGGTTCAGCCTGAACACTTGAAGGTAAACACTCTTAACCTGCATTGCTAAAATTCTTCATACTAAATTCTTTCTGCTAGCAAGAATGTTCAGATTAACCTTACACCTTGGGTTTGCTGAAACAGACTTGGGGATGTAGTATTAACACTTAGCCTTTACAGGCTTTATCTTTCGATCTCAAAGCACTGGAAAACTGACATAAGTTACCCACATTGGCATAGTGGAGTTAATGTTTAATTTGCCAAAGTCAAGTAATAAGTAGGTAGACCTCAGTACCTTCTGTTGCCAATGGATGTCTACCAAAATACAATGATCACAAGTTTGCATATAGCAGCAGCAGACTAAACACACTTTGTGTGGTTTAAAAAAAAAACAAACAAACATTCTTTACTTGGCACTAAGAGCAAAAATGGCCTCTCTTGAAGTGTGTGTTAGGGCTTTGAAAAAACAGCTTGTTTAAGAAGAGTAGAAACTGTGCAGAGTAGATTAAGGGAACTGCTATCCACCCCTCCGGAGTGGGAAAGGCAAGGAGAAGAATGGCTCAGATATTACTGATCCTGCAGGAGAAGAAGGGAAGGAAAGCGAAGTGGCCTGTGAGCTGTAGCTCTGTAGAAAGACAGAGGGAGGAGTTGGCAGCTCAAGGACCAGCATTTGCTGGGTGCCTGAAGGTATCCTCTGGATATGAGCTGCATAAAGAAAGGGTGGGAACAGAAGTTTTGGCAGGGTGTAGAAGAGAAGGTGTGACAGTGTGAATTGTCTATACAAGGGGGTACAGGTATCTTTTTTTTTTTTTTTTTTTTTTTTTTTCCTGGACTCATAGGCTTAGTCTGTGTGAGGAGGTATTAAACACTCTTAAAACCCTGCCTTATATCAAGCAATGTGTGTAAATTACACTTGTTTCTACCAAACTGCAGCTTCTCCACTCTGACTTAGACTTTGCCATAGTTACAGTAATCTAGCTAAGGTGAAACCATATTACACTCTGCTTAGAACTGAAGGTTCTGGATGTTCCTCAGGGACATCTGGGTGCAGATGCAGCAGCCTGTCTCAATTGAATTTTGCCCCATTGGCATATAGAACATGTATTGTACTACTCACTTATTTGAGTAAAACGTGAAGAACTTTATCTTTAAATCTCTGAATGGCCTTCAGCTGCCTACCAAGAAACATGACTTTCTCCTGTGCTTTTTTGCAACACTTACAAGCTCCTTTGGTTTTTTGGCTTCTGGAATAGACCCAGTTTTCAATAGGAAGCTCTTACCTACAAAACTTGTTCTCTTGACCAGTTTAGGACAGGTCAAGGATGACCTGTCTAGCAAGGTATTTAATGGTTACCATAACATGGCATGCATGGGTAGGGCTAATAAATGGTGGTAACTAATTTAATTTATTTGGGATAACTTAAGTATTCTGTGTAATGTAAAGTGCCCAGATTCTGTGAGGATAGGAGCCAAAAATAGTTAAACTAAAATAGTTGAGTTTGGAATAGGCCTAAATCAAGCATTAGCAATAGTCCATGCATTTCAAGCTCTGGACTATCTACAGCATACCTTCCTTGCACTACAGTCTCTGCTCTTAGAGTGCCAGTAGACAGGAGACAGTGACTTTCCAATCTGAATTAATGTAAGTGCATTGAGCTATGCTACTCTGCAATAAAGAAGATAGTACTACCATGACATGGGCACTCCTAATATTGATCTTAAACTTTTGAACTGAAGTATTGCATTAGTACTGAAAAACTTAGGAAAAGGCTCAAGTCTGGAAGCAGCTCTTCCAGTGAGAGCAGGAGCCTTTTGGAAACTCGCTTTAGCCACTTAAGGTCAAGTTGTCTAGAACACTTCAGGCATAGTTGAAAATAGAACTATTGTAGGTGGTGTTTTCATAATTTTCCCATGCTAAATGTACAAAGGTATTTGTAGATGGTTTGCTAAAGTTAATGACTAATACACTTAGACAAATGGATTTGCTTCTATGAAAACCCTTGAGAAAACCAAAAGGTACAATTGTTAAGGCCTCATCTATACTAGTAAAACCCTTGCTGAAAAGGAACTGCTCTTATCCCTGCACTGAGGGGTGTGAGGGCTTACGCTTCCCTTTCTTGCAGGCTGATGCATCCTTCTGTGCAGTTTAGGTCAGGTCTTGCCTTATTGGGATGCAGGATTGTCTTGGTCCTGTCCCTACTTCTCCTGGCCTGATTCTCCTCCCCCCCCCCTTCCCAGGAGTGGTTGTGGCGCTGGGGCTGCCCTAGGTGGGTGAGCCTCTTGAATCAAGGCTATTACCAGGGAGGTTATGGCTGTCTAGAGGGGGCTGCTCTTCACCAGCATAGCTGACACTTGAGCATTGTAGCAGAACGATAAATCTAGCCCAAGGGGTGTCAGTAACAGTTGAGATTGAATCATACATTTTGACAACTGCTTCCAAAATGATGCTAAACATAGCTTATTTTTTGGGTACATCTGCAGTTCAGCTGCACTTCTGCTGAAACAGTTGACAATGATTCTTTTTTTTCTAATGTAGACAAGGATTTAGTGAAGTAGCTTAACATGACTTCAGCTGCCTTCAGTAGTATGCCCTTGACCTATTATGATAGAAATTGGCTTTAAACTAGTTTCCACCTGCTTTCCAGCCTTGCCTGTGCCTCAAAGGCCATCAGTTTTAACACTTGTGTATCTTACATCTGGGAAACAGGCTTGACAGCCATTTTTGAGTGGGCTGGGATAGATGGTGTTACTGCTGCAACTGTTCTGTGACCTAAACATTGGATGTCAGTTGAAGGTGATTGCCTCAGTAGTCTTAACAGCATTGTGTTGGCTCTGGGTGGTGAGTTTCTTTTGGTTATCCTACTTTCATTCAGTTTCTTAGGAGGAAAGAGGATGCCTAGTTAGCATCATCAAACTGTAGGAAGATGAAAGTTTTCTATCTACTTGCAGTAATACTTCTCATGGACTTGCAAGGATCATTTTAGAGTCTTGTTCCGCTGCAGTAATCTTTCTTGTATTGGGGAGGCTGCTTCATTGCACTGAAGTTCTAAAACGTGTGACCAGATTAGTGTTCAGTGAACACTTATTGTAAAGCAGTGGTCAGATGACTGACTTGTCTAATCTGAGGGTGTTAAGGGATGTTTATACTCCAATTGATTGTGTATAATTGGGGAGCGTCAGATGTATGGCCATTAGATAGTCTTAACCGGATTGTGTAAATCCAAATTTAGTCTCTCTGCTACAGTTGCACCTTTTTGTTTAGACCTCTAACAATCTTAATTCTCACACTTTGCAGTGGGACACAGCAGGCCAAGAGAGATTTCGAACGATCACCTCCAGTTACTACAGAGGAGCCCATGGCATCATAGTTGTGTATGATGTTACAGACCAGGTAAGGTCTAAATTAGACACTCGTGTAGTATTTTACACCTTGAGAAACAACTTAGGCCAATATACATACCAAGTCAGTTCTTTCAGATGTTGTAGATTTATTTGGCTCTTGAATTATGCTCAGACACCTTAAGCTATGAATTGGTATTTCTAAATGCTAAAAATCTGGTCACACTTGCTGAATATCTTTAACTGATAAGTTTTTGTGTAATATGGGTGCAAGTCTGAAGAAAACTGAAGTTAGACACAGCTTCAAACGTCTTAGTTCTGCCAGACTTAGTCTTATGGCTGATTCCTCTGGGCTTCAAGTTGAGGGAATGGCATCAGGTGGAAATGGGAAAAACTTTCAACAAAACTTGACAGGCAGCTGAGACACGGATGCATCAAAATGTACTGGTATTGGCAGCAGGAACAAACACCAGCATGAAAGGATTAAAACTACTTATACTTTAAGTTAACTGAAGGAAAACTCCTCCTACTTTCCAAGGGCAAATGCTTCTGCTTTCTTCCATATGTACTCGAGCTTTGTGTGGTCTAGAGTCAGAATTGCTGTAGTAGGATTTACTATCCGATACTCCCAGGTGAGAGCTGTCATACTGTTTTATGTTCCTTCAGAAATAAAAGCTAGCTGAGAATCGTCAGTGACATGGGATTTATTTCCATCTCCTAAATGAATAGGAAACATCTTAACATCAGCAACTTTACTTCCATCACACATGCATGCATTATCTTGGCAAACTGTTATAATAGGCTTTCCTGTAGGCTGCTTGTCTTGTAGATTTAATGAGGGCATCTAACACTATGAAAACGAACTTCTGTAATATGCTTGTTGCCCTCCTATTCACTTAACTCTCCTTTGAATTCAAGTTACTGGCCACAGATGGCTTTTGCAGAATGGGTGGTTCCAGTGGCATGGCTTTTTGCTGGGAAGGCAGCTGAAGATGGTAGGGCCCCTGAGGCCAGTTAACTGAACAGTGTATGATTGGTTGACCACTCCTCAGTACCAAGTACAAAACAGCATTCTCTGAAGCTTGCCCTAAAGGAACAACTCAAAACTCACTTGTCAATGTGTTTTGACTTTTTAGTAGTCCAGTGTCTGCCTGTCTTACGAAGGTGAAAAAGCATCCTTTCCTTTAGCTTCCACTTGTATCAGATGGTACTTGGCATATGGCCAGTTTCACTCTTGTACTGCTTTGACAGCTCAGACATGCTACTTGGAGTCCAGGCTCCTCCTGCAGAGCCAGTGGGAGGACCTGGGGCAGGAGGCTCTCATTGGTCCAATACATAACCTGGAGGAAACATTTGTGGATGGGTGTACTAGAGGCTTCTGTAATGCTTGGGATAGAAGGTTGGAATCCCCAGGTCTTTTTAGGGCTGAGGGAAGCACTAGGGCCAGGCCAGAGGAACAAGCATACACTAGTGCAGGATTGAGAACGTAGGATACTCGTGAGGAGATTTTGCACCAAAAAATTAAATTCTGTAAACTTTATTTTTCAATAAATGTGGAGGCTCCAGCATGGCAGTGGGGAACACAGGCCACTGGCTGCACAGATGGGAGATCACCCTGCAGTCTCCCCCCACCCCAAGGACACTGATTCAGCAGTGAGGCTGCACCCAACCCTGGCAGTGCAAAGGCCAGACCTGCCCCAGAAACACCCTCATTTTTGCTTAACATCAAGGAGATAAATACATGAAAAAGCATCTGAAATACAAACTATCACTGGATGTGCAGATGATGCATTTTATAATAGTGGACTTGCTAAGGCTGTCTCAGTTTCTGAAAACAATGAATGGCACTGGTGTCTTGGAAAGGAATACTTAAAGTAATCTCTTCTCTTCCAGGAGTCCTTCAATAATGTAAAACAGTGGCTGCAAGAAATAGACCGCTATGCCAGTGAAAATGTTAACAAGTTGTTGGTAGGGAACAAATGTGACCTGACCACAAAGAAAGTAGTAGACTATACAACAGCAAAGGTATGTCAACTGGCTGATTGATGGTCCAATCACATAAATGTGTTACTAAAACTGAACCCACTTGAATACATCCTACTTAAGTAAATAACTCACTTTATTAGTCCTCAAATGTGCTGGTGCTAGAAAATGCAAATCCTGGTGTGTCCCCTCATGTGTTATGAAGTGCACATGATCAAATTGAGGGGTTGTGCTGGGGAGGGAGGGATGGTGGATTGAGCCAGTAGTAGTTTTCCTGAACATTCATAAATAGATTTTTTTTAATTTTAAAGTAACTCAAGTGAATCCTGAACTTTCTGGTAGCGAGTATTAAGACTTACTCTTTGCTATTTCTCAATTCACAGGAATTTGCAGATTCCCTCGGAATTCCGTTTTTGGAAACCAGTGCAAAGAATGCAACAAATGTAGAACAGTCTTTCATGACCATGGCCGCAGAGATTAAAAAACGAATGGGCCCTGGAGCCACAGCTGGTGGTGCAGAAAAGTCCAATGTTAAAATTCAGAGCACTCCAGTCAAGCAGTCTAGTGGAGGTTGCTGCTAAAATTTGCCTCCCCCTTTTGTCTCACAACAATGAATTTTGCAATCTGAACCCAAGTGAAAAAAATTGCCTGAATTGTACTGTATGTAGCTGCACTACAACAGATTCTTACCGTCTCCACAAAGGTCAGAGATTGTAAATGGTCAATACTGACTTTTTTTTATTCCCTTGACTCAAGACAGCTGACTTCATTTTCAGAACTGTTTTAAACCTGTGTGCGCTGGTTTATAAATGTGTGTAACCCTTGTTGCTTTCCCTGATACCAGACTGTTTCCCGTGGTTGGTTAGAATATATTTTTTGTTTTGATGTTTATATTGGCATGTGTTGATGTTGGGTTTAGTCTTCTGAAGATGAAGTTCAGCCATTTTGTATCAAACAGCACAACAGTGTCTGTCACTTTCCATGCATAAAGTTTAGTAAGATGTTATATGTAAGATCTGATTTGCTAGTTCTTTCTTGTAGTTATAAATGGAAAGATTACACTATCTGATTAATAGTTTCTTCATACTCTGCATATAATTTGTGGCTGCAGAATATTGTAATTTGTTGCACAATATGTAACTAACAACCGAAAAAATGTTTAATAAATATTGTACTTATTGGAAGTAATATCAAACTGTATGGTGATAAATATTGTCTTAATTCTTATGGCTAAGGGGGAAGTTAGGCTTGCATTGTGCCCAAAATGTATCATGTGCAGTAATGGCATCTAGACCCTCTAGTAGACCAAACACCCTTCCCAAAACATGGAACTAGGAAGTATGGCCTAGAAGACTAAGTTGTCATAGTCCTTCAGGCGCATATACTATACTTGAAAGACAATTTGAGACAAATGTTCATGGAAGCATAATGCATTCTGAATGTACAGTATCTTTTTCCCTATCAGTCTATGAACTTTAATTTATTTCTGAAGGACTTCCTTTAGAAATTCTTGTCTACTTTGCTCTGTATTAGAGGTGGAAAACATTTTTCCTAACATGTGAAGGACTTAAAACTAACAACTCAAGATGATGTAACTCTGCCAGTATGTCATGTCTTTCTATATACTGTTACTTCCATATTTTAATCAAATACTGTTTTGACTTATTTAATAAACTTAGTGCAACAACTTAGTTATTATTCAATTCTGCACAAGGCATCAGTAGGATGAAACTGTGAAGTGATACTAAAACAGCTGAAAGGTCAGTAAGAATCCACCAAAAAAATTGTACCTTAAAATTAAAGGAACTGATTAAAAAGACTTCAGAATGCAGTAGCAGCAAAATAGCGGAGTCAATTAAAACCACATGCCCATGTGATCTGATCTTTGTACAGAAGAACTAATCAAATCATTAGTGCCTGAGGCTGGAAGCTAGCCTGTAGCGCTTCCTATAAAGGTAAAATTGTTCAGCTTTATCTAGAACTGCAATTTTCAGTTTACTTTGTAAATATCTCGTTTAAAATGACCATCCAGACATTCATTCCCTCCTGGGTAAAAAATACACGTGTGATTGCAAAATATAACTTGGGTATGTTGTGAGATGCAAACTATAAAACAAATTGGTGCAAATCTGCTTTTTGAATATGGGAAACAAATACTGGGGCAACAGCTCTTTACAAAAACCTTATTACAAACTTTATTTGTGTCCATTTAACAGGCAATCATAATACATGGTACTAAAACAAGTGTTAACAGTACTGTCGTATCACTGAAATGAGTTGAACTTTCCATCTGAGAAACTGTCAGTGGTATACTTTGTATTATAGATACATGCTTGTTGGCTCAATTTAGACTAATGTAAGGTGACCTGCTCTTTTATAAGCAGGAGTGGTGGTATTTGGCTATTGGTAACTGCTAATGAAATCAGGAAATGGGCAGTATATTCTGAAAGAGGGTGCTCACTGGGGGAGGGGGGACTTTGCCACACAAGTGAATTCATTTATTTCTAAATGTCAAGCTGCCTGCTAAATGCAATCCAAAACCCAACTGTTCATATATAGTAATAAAAGTCTTGCAAAACCAACTTGGGCTACACCATTAAGTTGTCTTCGGTGTTTTGCTAAATCATGCTGCAGTGAACTTTGTCTTCATGGGGTGGTGCATCTGTGCATGCTACAGTTTAAGGAAAGGTCTGACTATGAAGCTATCTGGGGCAGGGAGAACAGTGAGTCTACTGTTCAGTCCTATCAGTTCAAATTGTAGGAGTCAGCCATTGCTTGACAGCAAGCTTCCTCAAAAGCAGAGTTAAAACTACCAGCACATCCCAGGCCTGCCCCACTGGTCTGTTTTCTGAAACGTGTGGTTAACATGATTTTAACACCATGTAAACTTTACAATCTTGTACTGCTTCCCTCTTCAAATGCTGGAAGGGATGGAATTCTAATCCCACCACTACCAGATCCAGCTGAATTGGTTTCCTAGCTAGACAAATAGCACAAGAAACTTGAAAGTCCTTATTAATATGGGATATAGTTTTGGTGGGAGAAGCTGCCTAAGGATAAACAGACATTCCTAGCTGTTGAATTTGATTATGGGCAGGAGGTATAATGTTAATATGATGTGTCCTCTGACCACCTGACTCCTAAATTGAGGTTTTGGAGGCAGCTAGTCTCACTGCAATGATCCACAAGGAACAGGAAAACTCCTGTACCATGGAGGATTGACAGGAAATGAGGGACACCGGCTAAGTGACTCCACACCATGCTGGCTAAGGCCCTCCTGATGCTCACACTGCTTTTGTGAGGTGTCAGGGATGGAGGGAGATGGAACATTTCAAATGAGTTTGACCACCCTCCACATTGTGGGAGGAAATGATTAGGCCCAAGTCTTATCAAACATTGCAACAATTGTTCCACTGGCTTTCTGGGACATGATTTGAGATCAAATTCCTTCTAGTTTCCCCACCCTTAATGTGTCATAGACAGGAGCAGAAAAGAAGGGCTGCCTGGCAGACATCTGACACAGGTTCTTCCTTACTCCTTGGAGAGTTAAGCTGTCCCATACACTGGGACTCTCTTCAGGCCTGTAGCTACTGTCACAGCAAATCTGAAAATAAAATTTGACTGGCCTTGTCAGCAACCAACTGCTTTTCAAAGGGCAGGCAGATTTTTTTTTTATGGCTGTAGATAATTTTGTTAAACAGGAAGTAATTCAAAAAGTCTTTCCAAATCATACATTAGAGGCCCATGGTGAGACAACTTGGTGGTGTCTATATTTGTAGGTAGAGGATTTGCAAAAGAGACAGGCACCAGGGGGCAGAGAAGTTTCCCTCTTCCTATTAGAAGCTGGTCTGCATCATGATGCCTCACCTTCTGCACTTCACTTGCAGGCCCATTTGTACAATTAACTAAGTTTAAAAAATGTTCAGCAGTTGTAAGTATCCTTTTCTTGTTCCATTTCCATTCTGACCTTTGGTGCTACTTGGGTATAGCTTGTTTCTCTATCATCCTCTGAGTGGTTACCCCTACATCTCAGTAGCCACACTCCTTTCTCAGTATAAATTGAGGAAAAAGCAACTCTAGTGATTAAACTATTCCAGTTGTGTAGTAGCCACCTCCTCAGGCTGCTCCAGAGACCATAAGCAATATAGCTGTTAGTCAACACACTCCTCTTGTCCATTGCACTGCCTCAATTTCATCTTTCTATTTATGAAATTCTTACTCTCTAGATGTTTGCTTGATGAGGAACATATTCATGGCTTAATTAACATTAAACTGAACAGCATGTGACTTTTCTTCTTCCTTCAAAGCCAGAGCAGTTACCAGCCAACTTTTTACTAAAAATAAGTTCCTTTTCCTGAGGGTGCTCCAATCAGGAGCTCTGCCCCAGTTCTTGGTTTGGAAGAGCTTACTGTAACCTCTGGAGCATAAATATATATGAACCCATTTATTTAATATTCACTAAATGCTGTATTTGCCTGGCCCAGGGTAAGCACAGATTGTACAAACATCCTCTGCCTTAACATTTTCACTATTTAAACACAGTGCTACTGTTTAGGAAACAGGGAATTCTTAGATGTTTTCAAGTACACATAGTGTAGTTTCCCTACCACATTGTATGAGCCACATAAAAATGAACTTCCATTCTGCACAGTATCTTCACAAGAATGGAGGATGGGGAACTGAAGCAGATTAATTCTGAAGATGGTTATATAACAGCAGTCAATTTGTTTTAAAGGCAGTTGAATAACAATGTCAGTGGTTAAGTGGTTGCAGCCTGCTTAGAACCACTGACTTAAAAAACCTGTTTTGGAACAGTATCGATAGTTGAAATCCTTCTGGACACCTTGCTGCACTTGTTAACAGAAGGTCTGTGCAAAAGAAAAATAAGACTTGATATTTCCAAGACTACAAGAAGGAAAAAAGCCACCACCTTTGTGGGGAAAGAAGGGAGTCCTTTTCAGGACTAATTTACTTGTTAGTTTTACACCCTTTTTCATAACATTTTGTTCTTGTGCTGGTCACCTTTGTCTCAAAATAGAGCTCAAAGTATTTGATCAGGCTAAGGGAATTTGTGTGCACTTCACAAAAGGTCCAAGATGCTTTGTGATGAAGCTCTTTGGGTACCTTTGCTAATTTTGTAGATCATTAAGGCACTGAAGATTTGTTAAATACAAGATTACATGTGTCTTTTTTGGGCTTCAGGCTATAAAAGCCTTTTCGTTCTGAGCTGGAGTTACAGACCTTCAGCTTGTGGGACTAACTTTACCTTGCCCTTTTTACCATTCATAGCATGAAGTTTTCCAACAGATTACAAAACCTTCACAAAATCAATGCATTCTTGTGGGGTACTTCTATACCTATCCCTACATACTGTACCAGCTGTTTATCAGGGGCAGCTATAGGGAGACAGTTTGAACAGACCCTAAGGATCCTTTAACTGGTGCTGAGGTACCCTAGCCTAGAATCCAGGTAAAGCAAAAGCATCTTAAATTCACCACTATCCACCCTCCTTGCTGCTTAGGGGGCATAGTACAAAATCTACCCTTTGGTGTTTAGTGATCTCTTCATTACATTACTTTAAAAATATGAAAGGAAAGAAAACCATTCTCCTCTTATAGGGTAACTGAAAAGATCTGTAATATCATTCAAGGTGGTCACTACATGCCATCCTCTTTACTTCATGCCACTGCCAAGAGTAGCATAAGGATTACTCAGTCTTGATATCTGCACCTGCTTCTTGTCAATTCCATGTTAGCTCAGTAAAGTTGATAAACAGGAGACTATTTCATGGTACAGGGCACCTAAGCAGCCTTAGAGAAACATTGTTTTTGAATATACATTCGCAGGTAGTTGGTTCTCAGCAGCCAGTTGCAGTGGAAGGAGGGGAAAGGCATCTCCATATGCACTAAAAAAGTCAGTAAGTGTCCAGTAGGGCCTAGGTTCTCCCCCTTACTAGATGAGGTGCAATGAGTCAACTTTATTTACTTCAATTAACTACCATCAACCATTGCCATGTTCAGAGAGAAGTATCAAATTGCTGAAGGGAAATCAGTGCAATGGTTGCTTAATTAATTAACAGCTGTGACACTAGCCCTCACTGTCATGGTGTTTTATAAACATCAATTTGCATTAAGATTAGCAGATCCAGACAAACTACTCAAAGCTTTTGGCATATTTAACTGTGTGTCACTTAGCAAAGGGCTTTTGACTTTTTAGCATCAGACATAACGCACTTAGACTACATTTGCTTCAGTGGTTGATGAGAGAAATAGGAACTAGAGTGTTTTAGTATGATCATGAGAAACAGGAGAGTTGAAGAGGGTCCTACGACCACTAAATCCCAGTGCCAAATTTTAAAGTAAAAAAAATAAATGCAACAATAAAATAAACCACACAGCTTTACTTGAAGTATCACAAGTTATGTGGGTTCCGTGTTTGGAATACTCATTTTAAAAGGTGGTGGTTCCTGACAATTACACACGGTTACATGGAACAAGCAACTTCTAAAAGGGAAAAGCAACTGAAAATATGCTCTTCAACACAGCGCTGATCTGTATACCTGCTACAACAACAACAACTTGAACTGCAGGACTAGTTTAAATAAAAACACAGCAACAGCTCTTTCTTCACAAACCGATGAAAGGCATCCCAATATTGCCCAGTCGCAGTGTACTCAGTAATCAGTTTCACTTGGACATTTCTAGAAAAGTTGAAAATGTTATTGCTTAGAATGCCTTGCTGCATCTCATCCTTCATGCCTCCAAAGATTGGCTGACAAATTCCATCTCTGCTAGAGGTATTACCTGAAATATAAAGAGAGCTAGTTACCACTAGCTGGCTGCAGTCCAGGTAAAGAAAAGCCATGTTTGTATTGCTTAATAATCTCGGAGTACATCTTTGAAGAGTAAAATGTTATAACTTTTATCACTTCTTCCTTGCTAAGTCACGGGTGTGGTTCTCATTCTCTAACAGCTTTCAAGGAAGCAAGTTCCTGTTTGCAACTAAAGTTGAAAAGGAAACAGCCAAAGTAGGTTAGGTTAACTATCTTCTTATAGATTAAAAGCTGAGTTGTCACTAGCTAAAGAAATGCATCTCTTAGCATGAATGTCACCATACTGTGCTGCAAAGAAAACAGCCTGAAGCATGTCACTGAAGGCAAATGATTCAGAGCCATGTGTGTGAAATTCAGGCATCAACTGAATACTACAGTAGTAATATGTGCATCAGAGCAGCACCGAGCGTAGGTCTAAAATACATTGTCAACCCAGATCCGGGACCTGGGCTTGTGGTTCCCAAGCCAGCACTTGAGCATCCACACTCCATTGTAAACCTGGGTTTTACAATTGCTGGACCCAGATCTTACAGTTGTGCTAACAAGTCCATACTGTCCACACCAACCTTCTCACTCGGATCTGCAGCTTGAGCTGTGCGAAACACTGTGAAGTGAAAGGGCTTGGACCCAAATCTCAGTGGGACTCAGGCCATGACATACCCTCCCTTGTAGGGTCCTAGGACCCAGCTCCTGAGTTCTTGCTGACCCGAGTCAGATTGATTTGTGTGTAGATGGAAGGGGGCTTGGTCTCAAACTGGAGTTGGAGACCAGGCTTAGTGTGCAGCATAGACATACCCCAAGTAGTTCCAACTGAAACTGAGGCTCCGCTGTGCTAGGCACTGCACAAACACATGGCATGGAACAGTCTCTGCCCTAAAGAGTAGGCAAGATAGAGAACCCTCCTTTACAGATGGGGAACTGTGGCACAGGGCAAGTGTGACTTGCCCAAGATCCTACAAGAAGTCTCAGGCTAGTGCCTTAACCCCAAGATCATGCTGACTCTATCCTCTACAGTTTAAGGCTGAGATGTCGATGTACTGAAGAGGCTGAGATTGTTTTAGACAGGTACCACCTACACCCACAAAAAGAACCTACCACGTTTGGAGCCTCAGAATTGGAGCCAAATTTATTCTGAGAGTCATTTGGAACAACAGCGTTCTGCCAATAAGGGCAGCCTCAACATCCATTCATCTCAGTCTCATTTCTGTGCCTTTTGCAAGAAGACCTCCTGACTCCCCTGCTCAGGACTCTGAGATGCTGCTCCCTATTAAGGGGAGAACAGCAAAGAGGAAAAAGAGAACAGTATTGACAGATGGCCAGTCCAGTAACCAATTTGCATTATAAGCATATACACCTACAGTGTATTTCAGCATCGCCACTTCTGCGTCACAGAGTCGCTCAGTAGGTCTATGAAACTTATGTCCTTCAGTTCACTGTGTAGATTCAATCTTCCTGCTCAAAAAACTGATCATAATTTTAGGTCAGTGGCATATCCACAGGTCAAATGTTTCGATAGACATAAAAGCTGATCATAATTTTAGGTCAGTGGCATATCCACAGGTCAAATGTTTCGATAGACATAAAAGCACCAAAAGAGCTAATGAAGTAAAGGTAAAGAAAAAGAGGGAGCGTGGCAGGAGGATGCGAAAACAAAGGAGAGAAAAGGGAGCAGCGAGGGGAAAGGAGAGCAACATCTCAGTTTCTGCCCACGATAGAGTTATCAAAGATTTCTAGAAAAGTTAGACCAAATCTTTTCATGTTGGTCTGAGGTCCCTCTTCACCAAAACATTACTCACTCTTTAGCTGCTAGATCAGCCAAGTCCATGCATCATGCTTCTAGAGGCAACCTGTTCTTCCACCTACATCCATGTCTACCCTACAAACATCTGCTGGTATAGATGTGTCAGTCAGGGGTGTGAAGAAGGGGGATCCCTGACTGATAACTGTGCTGGCAAAGGACCCGAAGTGTAAATGCAGTTATATTGGCAAAGTGCTCTTAGTGCAGACATGGCCTAAGCAATATCAGCTGTCTGGCTACAAGAACTATCTAAAGAACCAAGTTTTCCAGGAGCTAGAGAGTTTCCAGAACATCAGGGTATATCCCAAAACAGAGTCCAGTTATCCACACTGGTGCATACGGCTGGCTGAGCTAGGCTTCTGGCATCCACCAGAGCTCTTTCCAAGCCGCCTTCACTCAGCTTGTCTTCTGCTCCCTTATGCACCCCGATGACAGGCTCCTCTCAGCCCAGCTAGGAGGCCTGTTCCACGTGGGATGCACCAAGGCAGTCCACACACCTGGGGAAGAATGATTACTGGAGAGCAAGCCCTCCTCACCCCAGCCCTCTGACCCAGGACTGCTGTCATCCTCCCAGGGCAGGAGGGAGCAGGCTGCTGCAAAACACTGAACAAGGAAGCGTGCTCAGGATCAGAAAAACAAGTGGAGGAAAGTTTCTTCCCAACACCCCACTTCTGCCAACCCTTTGCTTCCAGCACAGTGTTGCTGTTCACCTCACAAAGTAAACACTGCCCCAAGGGAAAAACCCGCATCTCAATTGTCAGTCATACTTAAACAATGTAAATTCTAGATTAGATAAGATACAAAGGTTTGTTCCCCTAGGCTGCAGCATGGTTAAACTGGATTAGCAACAAATGTGTGTGTGTCCTTCCAGCTCTAGAATGGACAACTGTGTTCGTGAACACCTCTTAAAACCCAACTGAAAATTCAATTGTCCATGTACCCTCGGAGAAGAGCTGTGTTTGCTGTCATCACCTTTTACCTCAGAGTCCTAGCACCGACAGACACTGAAATGCTGGATTCCAAGCATTACTGAAAGTCACCAGGGAAGGATTTAATATTAAATCCTTAGTCGATTGAATAATATATAATTTTAGGACTTCTAGTGTGAGCACTGCAGGCAATAACTCCCCCTGCACACAAAGTGTTTGTTATGCAACATGCAACAAGCCTCTCTTCTAATGTTTCAAGGCTGTTAAAAAGGACACGTGTCAAGTTTTAGGGAAGGATACAATAATTACCATTCTCACACACATACATTTTCCCAAACATCACAGAGGGGGCAAAATAGGTTAAACTCTCTCGTAGCCATAGAACTTAGTTTGTGGAAATATCACATGAACTAAAGCAGAAATAAGCATGGTGTGATGTAGTGGCGGGAGACACCACACTGTTTTGGGGAATGCTTGGTTACTACCAGCTCCACCCATTGCAGGGTTACCCTCTTACAGGCTGATTCAGGACAGCATTTAAGTGCCAATGAAGTCAAGAGGAATGGTCTCCTGAATTAAGGCCACCATAACTTTTCTCCTAGTGAGACCCTTTAAATTGGGCAGAGCCACACAAGTGTAGCCCTAACATAGTCTCTTTACCAGGGGCTGCTGCATCTCCCTTTCTCCCAGCCGGTAAATATTCTCCACTCCTTTTATGCTTCTCCCTTCTTATTCCTGAGGAGATGGCACATCCTCACACAGGAACAGTAGAAGGCCACAAAAAATAGCAGGAATTCTGCTTAGACCCACTAGCCCTGTTAACAACCAGGACCAATAATGAGGAGACAATCCCACCAGGCTGCGTGGATGTTGTTAAACAAATGAACTGAATGGCTCTTGGGATGGGGTGTTTTAACACAGTTCTGGCCACACAACATCAGGAGTCACAAAGCTACATCCCATATGCTGCTGTGAATGTTTATCCCATTCTGTTAGCATAAAGTGGTGATGGAGAAGAAAACACAAAGGATGGAGGCAAAGGAAGAGTCCCCTAGAGAAAGTTGTGTACTGCTGCCAAGCTGGAGAGCCTATTATCTATTGTTCAAATCCCCCTATGCTAGCCGCTAATGCTTCATTTTTAAAAGGCATGTCACTTATGCTGGCTTTGGGTTACAGCCTCCTAGGCAGAAGAGATGGGCAGCTCCCTGTGGTTCACACCTTTGGCAGCCCATGTTATTGAAACACTGAAGTGGCTTAATCCTCTCATTCACTCTGGATCAAATCCTGCAGCCTGACTCAGGCACAGCTCTGTGCGACTCTTGGCTGCAAGATTGGACCAGCTTAATAAATAGTTCTCTGAAATCTTGGGCACTCTTGTCATGCTGTATTACAGTAACACATTGTAAAAGTCAAGATCAGGGCATGTTGCGCTAGGCAACGTACGAACACCTCGTGAACCCAGTCCTTATTCCAAAGAGCTAACTCAGGCACAGTGATTTGCCCAAGGTCACACAGCAAGTCGTTGTCAGAGCTGGGAATGGAACCAAGCTTTCCTGAGTCCTGGGCCAGCAGCCTATAAACTGACCCATCCTGCCTGACTCATGAAAAAAATGCATCTTCCAGAGGGAAAAACATGATACTTCCCAGGAGAAAGAGCCACTGACCAGCATTTCTCGCACGCTGCTAAGACCTCAACCTCCCTGCACCCTTGACAGGGTTAATTCTATAAAGATAACGATCTGTTGGACTCTATATTGGAAGAGGCAAAGAATTTCATAACCACCAGGGAGATGCCTGGGAGAAGAGACCACGTTCTCTAGCTGTTCCAGAGCGTATCTGCACACTAAAGCCTTTGCAGAGACTCTGAAGGTCAATGCCTATAAGTCGTCTCACATGTTTTTAATGTTTGTGAGGTAAAAGTCTCATGAGTTTAAATTTCAGCGTTCAGTGTTTAAACACCAAGTCCTACAGAACAAGGATAGCTCACAAGTCTTACATAGAGAAAAGTATATATATGAATGAATCCAAATCCCTGTAAACTGAACAAAATACTTCTTGATTGTCCAGAGCTGATCTTTTGGCAATACCGCCCACAGCGAAAGCCCTCAATGTTTCAGAGCATAAGCTGCTTGCTGCTGGTGAAGCTTTACTTTGCCATCCCAACACGAAACAGTAGTTTGAAATCCCTTGAGAATCCAACACATTCTCCTCTCCACTGATGAGGCCTGTAGCAGCTGCTCTAACTCAGCACAGTCCAAAACCCATGGTGAAGTCAGACTTTAAGCCTGTAGAAGTTGGGTAATTCGCAAGGACAAAGCAGCTCACAGGCCCCTCTGCAACTTCCCCACAAGGAACACAACTTACTATGGGCTGTGCCCCAAATGTCTACCCCTGTTGTGTCTGAGCCTTCCCTCCCCAAACTCCAAGGGGTGTAGATGGGAAGGGAGAGGTAATGATCCTGTGAATAGCATTAACTTCTGCTGCCTTTCCCAGCAGATTTTTGGCCAGGCTTGGGAAGGAGCATGCTGTACCTAGCAGTGGCTTTCCCTCACCACCCAAAACTAAACACATGGTAGCCCCAGGGAGGATGCCATGTGGCCCCCACTCATGAAGGCCACATATAGAAACATAGAAATTGCCCTTCCTGCTCAGACCAGCAATCCATTCTGTCCTATGTCATGCCTCTGGCAATGACCACTATCTGGTGCTTTAGAGAAAGGTGCAAGAAACCTTGCAGCCAATAATAATGGAGCAACCTACCCACAGGTTCCTAGCTCCAATCTGTTAGTTTTTGAATTATGCCTTAAAACATTGGGTATCTGATCTAATGTAACTGTGGATATTCTCTTTACCCACACAAATGTCTAATTATTTTCTGAAGACTATAATTGGCCTCTATGATATTCTTGTGGCAATGGGTTCCGCAGGTTGGTAATGTGTTATGTGGAACACTATTTGCTTTTATCACTTTGAAACCTGTCGTTTTTCAAGTTAAGAACAAGAGAACATTTAATTGTCTTATGAGGAAGGGTACACACGAGCGTCTGATTTATTTCTCTAAGCCAATCATCATTTTTGTGCCTCTCTAACACATCCACTTTTACTAGTCCCTTCTCTAAACAAAAATAATCCCAAATCTTTTCCATCTCTTCTCCCATAGAAGTCTCTCGATGCTTGTAATCAATATTGTCATTTGCCTCTGAGCTACTTCTATGTCTGCTGCCAATACGTTGTTTGAGAAACACAGTATTCTGGTTTAGTGCGGACCACTAATTTATTGAATGGCATGACAATATTTTCTATACCATAAGTTACGCAGACAGCCACTGTTTACTTTTTTAACTGTCATTACACATCAAGCAGAGGTTTCATTGAGATGATGTCCAAGTCTTTTTCCTAAGTGGTTTCATTAGCTTAGCCTCCAGCATACAGATAGCTGACATTACTCCTTCTAGCATGCATCACCTTTCATTTGTCAGCAGTGAACTTCATCTGCGGCATTCTGCTGCCCACTCACCTATTTGTTAAATCTCGATCTTGTGTCATTGGCAAGTTTTTCCACCTCTCCCCTCTCATTTGCTGCATTCCCTTCAGCAAAAGAGTGCAGGACCCTTTGTGATTTCACACTTCAGAATCCCCTTTGGGGCTGGAGCTAAGGTTTTGGAATTTCCAAAATAATGTGGTCTTTAATCACACTGATAAGTCTAATTTCCAGAATGGGCAAGTTCAAATGTTTATCCTGAGTATTACCATGTCACAAGAACCAATGCAAGAAGGGATATTCTTTCACATTTTAGTCCTTTGCTTACCCACTTGGCTTCTTTTGCCTGCGCAATCGTTTGTTGTGTGTCATTGTCCTTTATCAGGCTGTCACCCCCAATGGTATGTGTAGCTGCCAAAACCGATTCATACAAACGTTCTGCATGGCTTTCAAGTTCTTCTGATTGTTTTGCAATCAATCCAAGGGTGTCCTTTAAAACTAACAAGAGTATCATTTTTATTACCATGGAACTTCTACATAGTGAAGCCAGCACAGAAAGCAGATGGGAGTGTTCCACCTACATTTTATCAGAGTTATTTGTAATGCAAATCTAAGCATGCATTTCTAGAAATGCTGCCTCCAGGTACAGTGGTTTGCCGCCTTTTCAATGCCACAATGCAATGTTATAATATAAAAAAGTTTGGGGACCCCCAAGTTGACACTCTCTCTCTCTCTCACACACACACACACACACGGTAACTGCATGCAGTCAGATCATTTTAAAAACTTAAATCTCTTTAAACAAAAGTTCCAGCTAGATTTCATTCCCCCTGGCAGTGGAGGATTTTTCAAAGATCTATTCACATACACGTCTGTGGGCACAGCTGTTAGCTCTCTACTCAGTTCACTCCCCAAACATATTAAAATTTTAAAAGTGCAAAGTTTTACAAAAACAAACCAATAGAAAATAGAATCCAAAACCAAAGCTCCTGAAGGCTTACATGCCCTGACTTCTATTCAACAGGAAAGTGGGTGATGCAGCAGCTACTAGATCCTCCTTATAGCAACCAAGTAGCCCCCTTCTCCCCCCAGCCCACCCCAAGCCTTTGTCTGGAGCCAAGATAGCTCCAACACAAGCTGACCTTAAAAACCAACTAGTCTCTCTCTCTGCATATCTAATCAATGTGCGATCAAAAAACCAGGGTCCTGATCTGGCCCCTGACAGCTCCACTAGGGAAATCCACCTGACACAGGGGTGTTCTCCTACCCCCACAGGCACTAGGCTGCCCTCGTGCGCAGCCCCTAGGGGCACGCTCCAGCTATTCTGAGCTGCTGGAGTGGCCCACAGGTGTCTATTTAAACAAGTCCTTATGCAGCACAAACTCGGATGCTGCAGCTCTTAGGTGCACCAGGGGCCACGTCTAGAATTCGAAGGGTGCAATGGAGGCTTAAAGCCATCTCTGCTTCTCCTGCTCATGTTAAATGGTCCCTTCCCAGCACAAGATTTACACTCCAGTCCACGGGGAGTTTGTCACGTCAGGGTTATCAAATCCTTAATACAAAAACCGAAGCATTGACATGGAAACGGAGGCAGAACCAAAACGATGATGTCTCCTGCTGCTGATACCATGTATTAGGGAAGGGCAAAGAGCGCTCCATGCCTGGAGCAGCTCAGCTGCACTACTTGCCAATGCTGTTAGAGGAGAAGAAGGAGCAGGAGCAGTCTAGAAAAGGGAACAGAGAGCGGCCAACCCTGTGACCTTATCATTACAGAAAAAATCAAGCTTTGCTACGGTCTGTTATCAGCAAACTTCACGACAGGAAGGGGTGTTGCTGTGCGGTAACATCTCCAGCTGAGTAACGGCTGGAGGCAAAGTTGGCAAGTAGCGTGTTTGAGAGACAACTATACAGAGGTACAGGAGAGAAGCATAAATATGTGGCTCTCCCATTAAATATCTGAGAAGTATCTGACAAATGCCTTCTGACTTGAGGTGGAGCACAGGTGGCTTGGGGAGGTTTTGACACTAGTTTAAAAAACAGTCAGCTCTAAGCTAGCCTGTAAGTGATGGCTTAAATGGAGACAAATAACTAGAATAATCTTCCATCAATTGGAGCTGAACTTCAGTTGAGGGGCCAAACACAGCTCTCAGATTGACTAGACATGGAATTCACCAAGACTCACACCTTCACCTTACACCCGCATCTTCAAGGGCAGACTTTAGTCCCCAGACTATAAGTAAAAAGCTATTACCCTCCCCCTAGAGCTTGCTGATAAACAGCCCTGTTTCAAGTTATCATCAGCCACTTCTCTTTAAAGCTCCCACTAATTTTGACAAGGTTGCCGAATCTCTCCCTCACACAAAGCGCAGCTCAGAACATGAATCTCAGAGTCTGGCTGCAGCTGGATGTTGACCTCTTGCAGGTTTTGTTGTCTCACAGAAAGAGACGTTCTCCACATCCTGTCCAAAAGAAAGTCCCTTTACCTGGTGAATTCGATGCCATGCATTTCAGGAGGGTTTCACCCCTTCGTAACACGCTCTCTGTCAGCGTCTGGTGATCAGTTACATCTTTCTTGAATTGCTGTGAAGAAAACAGGTTTTGATTTTACAAGTGTTTTGGGGACCTTATACCAGGATAGAAATGTACCACTAGCTGTTTGCATCATGCTGCCTAGAGGGAGACCTACGATTGAAAGGACCTCAACATTCCTGATCCCCTGGCCTATGGGAAGCAGCCATTTTGGAGGTGTGATATGCTTGGTATGTTGGGTAGGGGTGAGCCCAAAGGTGTCCCCTGGATATGAATTTTCCCTTAGTTTTGGGGGTGCTTGGATCCTGTGGTCTGACTCCGGATCAGATAGAGTAGCCTGACAGAAGGCTCTGACTTGGACCTACTCATCCCAGGAAATCTGCTCACACAGTTTCCATTGCAAAGGGTACACGTGCATCACTCTTGCTGAGCTATGGGGTACCTTACACGTTCCAAGCACTTTAGGCCCCACCGTAATCTTCACAGTCACCCTTGGGAGGTAGATGGGTAAGTATTATCCTCCCCACTTTACAGAGGGAAGAATAGACAGAGCTCAGGTGATGTGCCCCAAGGCCATGCAGCGACTCTGGCAGAACAGAACTAGACTCGAGTTCTGCCACCACCCTGAGAGCTACGTGCTAAACTTGGGAGCACCCAGCCTCCCAGAGTCCTGGGCACCTCCCCTGGGGAGGAGAAAATGAACAAGTCCCTCCACAGGTAACCAAAGGTAACTAAAAAGGATTACGAAAAGTAACAGTCCATTCATTCTACCGCTCTGATTTCTCATCACATGCCAACACAAGTGGAATATTGCGTGTAGCATGGGTTCACTGCCCTAAAAAGATACAAAGAAAAGTTATACTAATGTCTAACTCGAATACCTTGATCACCTGTGCCCCACACAGGTAAGGAAAGAGACACCTGGAGACAAAGGGCAATTAGTGGGCCAGGCCAAGCAGAAGATGAAGCCCAGCTGGGGAAGAGCTGAGCGGAGAGCACAAAGGGAGGAAGCCCCTGCTGAGAAGGTGGCTGCAGGGAGAGAACGCCGCAGTGCCTGTCTGGTTGTTAGAGAGTGGAGGAAAAGCCTTGAGAAGCAGAGGTACAATAAGCCCAGGGTGGGGCTGCAGGAAGGCAGAAGTCCAGGAAGGCAGTGAACAGTCTGAGGCAGCAGTGGAACCAAGAGAGATGCCTTGTTCCCTGACCAGCCACAGGGATGGGTGGGATTGAAACACCCTCACACAAGGGGGAAGAGGACTACTGAGTGTGGAACAGGGAGAAAGCCCTGGGAGGCATCGCTCTGCATGTTAGGAGGACGACAATCCTGCAGAGCCCAGAAAGGGGTGAAGAGCCTGCAGCGGAATAAGGAGAGTCATGTTTATTTGAGCCGAGTTTATTGGAGGCTTTGTTTACCCTGGAAGGGGCAGGGAGGGAACTAAACGTGACCTGGCTGGAGGGGCACGTCCTGAGGAGAGGTAGAGCACTTGAGCGCTGGAGGGGCTCAGCTGTCATCAGGAGGTGCTAGAAGAGACGAGCCTGAGATGCCACACCCAGCCATGGGGGAGCTCGCCAGAGGCGAGTCTAATCTGACATTTGTCTTATTCAGAAGGGATAAAATGGCCTACGCATCACTTAACACCTTCACAAGGACTCTAGGTGAGCTGTGGGGCTGCCCCACGCCCGGGGTGGATATTCTAGGGCTCTGAGTCTGGCACATCTCTGAGAGGAGAACAGAATCGCAGTGCAGATACTGTCCCCAAATGGGCAGGGCCCACCCCTTTGTGCAGGAAGATACAGCAAGTAACTAAAGAACATATCAAGGAGAAGTACTAGAGAATGTTAATAAAATACAACGGAAAATAAGGTTCCTTCCCCCAACCACATAGAGAAAGTCTAAATAAAAACAGTTAGAGCTATGTGACACTGTCACGCTGGCCAAGATAACCTCCCGCCCTTGTTTCAGAACATGCTCTACTGAAGTACGCGGAGAGAGATTTTCAAAAATGCTCTCAGCACTGGCCCGACTCTTCTCCAACTGAACTCAACAGGAGCAGCCATCTCTCTTAGGTACTTACATGGCCTCCATTATTGTAGTACCTCTCACAAACTTTAATCTATTTATCCTCAGAACGGCCCTGTGAGGTGGGGCAGTGGTAGTATCCTTATCTGATAGATGAGGAACTGAGGTACAGAAAGGCTGAGTGACTTGCTCAACGTCACCCAGGAAGTCTGTGACAGAGCACAAATTGGATACAGGTCTCCCAGACCAACACCCAACAACTGACCCAAGGCCAACACTGAGTCTTTCTGAGGGAAAAAAAAACAAAAAAAAAAACACCCTCCTTAAGTATTAAAAAAAAAAAAAAAAAAAGTTTTATGCAATATTTCCTACTAAATATACATGTCTGCGGTGAAAAGAAAAAGATCAGCAAATATAGTTACCAGGTAACGATGTAAGGAGGTCTTCACACTTTCAACATCTGGTTCGGGTGGAATCCAGTTGTCTATAACTTCTGCTACTTTATACAGCCAATGAATTAGCTCTTCTAGCTGACAGCAAAATATCTACTTAGATGAATCATAATAAAAGGCATTACTTATTTATTTTTCCATAACAAAGATATAATGACATTAATACGTGGCCAAAGGATGCTTCATAGAACGTTTATTCCATGCTGGCTTAGAATCACTGCTCTTGAAGATCCTTGTTTGAATGCTGATCTCTTCCTTCTCTTCTCTCCTGCTCCCTTCCGCCACACAAAAAAACCCAAGAAAGCTATTAATTTATTTGGTTTTAACACTCCTGAAATGAAAATTAGTATCTAAAAGCCCACTGAACAAAATTAATATTGCGAGTTAGCTTGCAAGAGCATAGGATGCATCTCAGGGCACAAATGAGGAGGGAAGGCAGAGAAAGATGAAAAATTACCAGCATACCCCAAAATGTATTCAACATGGCTAACACGTTACTAGTGTTATTGACTTGACTTTCAAATGGCTACTACACAAGGCCTTTTAGTCAACACAGAGTTCTGCACAGGCATGAGGGTTTGCTTGCTCATGTCTCTCTGCAGGAGCGGGGCCCCACTTTTTAGAGCACCAGAGTTATTGAATGGCTTTGCCATGAATCTTCCTAAAGGTCTATTTTTAAATTAAGGGTACATCTATACTACCCGCCGGATCGGCGGGTAGTGTTCGATGTATCGGGAATCAACTTATCGCATCTCGTCTGGACGCGATAAATCGATCCGCTAATCAACACCTGCATTCCACCTCAGCAGGAGGAGTAAGCGGAGTCGATGGGGGAGCCGTAGCAGTCAACTCCCCGCCATGAGGATGGCCAAGTTAGTGTAGCCAAGGCCTTAGTGTGGGGGCGGGGAGGGTGGGACGGGGCATTTTCAAAGCCACAATAAGGCCGTATTTCTGCAGGGTGCTGAGGACCCTCAGTACAAGCTAAGCATCTTCCACTGCTTTGAAGACAAAGATCTGGCCCTAACTCACCTAACCCTTGTCTACATTAGAAAGTTGTAGCACTTTAACCATACCAGTAATGTTAAAGCAGTACAACCACCCCCTCCTCCCCACCAAAAGGATGCAGTTATATTGGTATAAAGGAGCTTTATACTGGTATAACTAGCCTTGTACAGGAAGGGGAATAAGCTATTCTGGTAAAAGGCACCTTTATACCAATACCTGCTTCCACACTATGGCTTGTACTGGTATAACTATGTCAATAAAAAAACCAAACCCACTCCCCTGCCTGAAACACTTATACTGTCACCACTTTCAAGTTTAGACCAGGCCTAATAAGAACTTATGTGGTGCAACGTACAACCAAACACACACAGAGATGAAACTCCCTGTTCGAAATGCTGAGGCTGGGATCTGTGGGCCTAACTCTGATCTCCCGTACAGCAGTGAGTTAGTCCTGTGCCTAAGCACAGCAATTCCTCCCTACTGTCTCTGTAACTGGCATTAGTCATTAGCAACACGGTCACTTATTTGGAATACTGACAACCGTATGACCAAACCGACGCAGTGTGACGCTGGGGACAAAGGCACTACTTAGGAAGGTCTAGACCCAGCTGAAAATAAAGGGAGCAAAAGTCAAACAGAAAAAAAAAAAAAAAAAACCAACCCCTGCCCTCCTCTTTCTGAAATGTCATCAAAATGCAGAGAAATGCAACCAGCTCAACGGCGAGTCAAAAAAAGTGTGTGAGGGGTGGGAAAGTACCAAAAGTGTTTTTCCTTTCCCCTTCCCACCATCACATTTCAAAGCTGGACAAAATGTTGATCAGTCCTCAGAGTTACAATGAAAATTCTGATTCATAGCATATTAAGAAAAAGAGACTCCCTACACTTTTCTGACAAATATCTACCTGATTTCAATATGCACTTAAACAGGAGCCAACTCACTGACAGGCTCACTAACTTTCCAGCAAACTGGGGTTGAGCTTCAAGCCCCACTGTAGTTTGGGGGAAGAAAAGCCGACAATTTCACAGTGTCACTCTTGCTGTGTCTACCCCAGACTATTTCCTTTAAGATTTCCCAGGGCAGTTTCACTTTAGTGGCAACACAGGCAAGAGCGCTTGTGTAGACAAGTCACCAGAACCACCAGTGTTTCCACCATCCATATCTAACCCTGCTCAGAGAAGGCCTATGACAAATGGTGTTAAAAACGCCAGTGCCTTGTCTATACTAGAGCTCTTACTGATGGAGCTGCACTAGTGGGAAATTTTGTAGGTGAAAGTCCAGTGCAGACACAGCTTTTGAGCTTTTCACTATGTTCAAACCTGAAATTCAATGTGAACTCAGCAGACACGAAACCATATTGCTTCACGAAACTGCAGGAAAAAACTCCTGTTGCAGGCTAGGCTCTGCACTTTAGCCCGGGTGCCACAGACAGCAAGAGTTGTGTGGCGTTCTGGAATCTCAAGCTGGCAGAGATGCCCTCTAGCAATCAGAACCAGTCTGCTCCAGTGAAACCGAACGTATAAATTAGTAGCAGCTGAAGGAAATTTAGATGTCATGCAAAAGGAATTGGGAAGAAAACAAAAATACACAGACATCTTCCATTAATTTCTGGTTTCAACCCACCTTAATACATTGCACAAGTGACTCTTTCTGTTGGTCCTTCCCTTTTGTTAGATCCTGCCCTTCACTCTCCAGTGCACCTAGGTATCTCCCATCTAGCATGTCCCTGATGGAGGGCATTCCCAATCTGCTGACAGATTCCCTGTGGTCCTGGCTACTCAGGTTAATATTTTCTGTAGAGGGCTTTTGAGAGCTGCATGCATGGCACAGAACACAATCCTCACTGCCCTGAATTCCGTATTTGTTCTTTATGCTGCCTTGATCTTCAACCAACTCAGATAAAAGGTGACTTCTGCTGCCACTGTAGCATGGAAGGTCTTGCTGCACCTGGTCATGCCCAAGTCTCCCTTTAGTCAGCGAAAGATCAGACAAATATCGAGCCAAACCTTCTAACTCCTTGATTCTGGGAGGCAGGGAAAGAAATTCTTCATCATTCTCCCATGCTTTCTTCAGTGGCAGTATTTGTGTAGTGGGTACAAAATGACTGGCACCGTTTTTCTTTACCTGACACTTTGAAAAGTCTTCATCTCCTCTGCTCCCCCAGCCTCTCCCATCTACATGAGTTGGATCACATGAACTTAGTCCAGCATACTTAGAAGTAAGGAAACTGTTTGCAAACCCTCTAACGGGATCTGCTTTGGTGGCAGTAGCAACACATTCTGCAAAGGACACTTTTGTTATAGGTGAAGGTCCACAGTAAGGAACTGCTCCTAAATACCCTGGCTTCTTAGACAAGGGAGTTGAAAATCTTTCTGCCGAGATCCCACACTCCTTACTCTGGCTTACGTTGTTCCCTGAAACATGTTGATTTTGACCAGGTGCACTGATACCCTTCAAAGTGCTCTCAGGTGAAACAGAAAAGCTGTCAAGGTCTATACCAGAGTCATGGAAGAAGGGATCAGGCATCACAAACTTGATGTTCTTCGCAAGCTTGTATTTTGGCTTCAAAGGGTAAGTATAATCAAGCAAGTCCTCGTATTCTTTGTTAGGGTTCCAGTGTGGAGACTGCCGGTCCGGAGATGGGGGTAAAGAATCAGGTATTGCGCATGCCCAGTAATCAGCCTGAAAGGACGACCCCTTTTTTCCTTGTTCCACAGCTACGCAGTCATCAAAGAGAGGATTTAACGGCCTGCACGTGCTGAGCACGGGATCTCCTACTGGAGTAGAGCGACTGTGCAGATACCGAGAGGGGAAGACTTCAGATGAAGGAAAAACCCTTCGAGCTGGTAAGCTTCTTGATCTTATCTCCTGCTGTTCAAACTCGTCATCTTCTGAAGGTGGCGTGGAAAGGCTCGATCTGGAAAACGTTGGGATTACTGTATCAAAACTGGGGAGTGTTCTGTTAGGCAAAGCCTTCGAAGTGGTTGAAGAAAGGGAAAGTGAGGCCTGGCTCCCACGGTCAGCATTTAGGGCAGAAAGAGACTCAGAACTGGAGATGTAAACATTGGCGTCCATTGCTGAGCTTTGAAGCGTTGGCTGATGCTCAGGAGCATTCGGAAGGTGCTCCTTACAGCCAGGACATTCCACCATTTTCATCTGCTCAAAACACTGGAGGGGAGGAGGGGAAAAAAAACAGAGAATGAAGCAATCGTAGTTCACACATTAAAGGCCTGCGTAGTTCATGTATGGCTTTGACAACGTTAAAAATGCGTATCGCCAATGGGGAGAATCCCTGCAAACAGAAACAAGAAAATAGAGGTCTAACTCGTAAGGAATTCTTTGAGCAATACAAGTAGCAGAAGTGCAAATAAAAGCCCCATTGTGTTGTCAGCAGGGCAGGAATATGAGATTCAGGGCCTAATCCAGGCCTAGGGTAAGCAAGTGCTCACATGTTGACTCCACTGCCTTCAGGGGATTTGTACCCATTTACACCAGGTCTGAAATGAGCTGGTAATGTTGCCGTATCTGCGGCGTGGCAGGCCAGGTACTTGAAGGCTGTATGACACGAGACACCATTATAAAGTCAGCCAGAGATATCATTATAAAGGATGTGTTATGGGGAAAAGGGATGTGAAGTGTCATCACACTACATTTATTTATTTAGAGTGTTTAAATACAACACACGCCCATCCAGTGCTCTGAGCCTCTTTCCCATAAACTAACCATCATCACAATAAAAACAAAGGCCCGCGCAGAGAGTAGCCAATCCTCACCCGCTTTAACAAGGAGGAGAAAAGATGGGCTTTGCAGCATGCCCACAGTGTTACCAAGTCTGGGTTTTTGTGGACAAAAAGAGTCCACAACTGAAGGTCCCTCAGAACATACCACCAGCTGCTCCCTCTCGTTTCTATTGAGGGAGCTCAAGCATCTCTGCCGATCTGAACAGCGGCAGTGTGTGGCAGGAAGAGGTAATCTCGCAGGTAACCAAGTCTCTCACTGTTTGTGGCTTTCACAGGTTAAAGCCAACATTTTGAATTCCACCCAGAAGCTTATGGGAAGCCAGCACAGATCACCAAGCACTGGTCAGATGTGCTCCCAACATGCAGCACACTAGGCTGCATCGGCTTGTGATAGAGTATGTGCCCCACACAGTTGACAAAGGAGTTAACTGGAAACAGAGAACAATGAGTACACAGGGTTGCACCTGGAGGCTGGGCCAGACCTAACTGATGATGAAACCCAGCTGGGGGAGGTGACAGGTGGAGAGCATAGAGGGAGGAAGCCCTTGAGAAGATGGGTGCAGAGAGAGCAGGGAAGGACACTGCAGTCCCTCGTGGCTGCTAGAAAGTAGAGGAAAAGACTTGAGAGAAGCAAACATACGGTAAGTCCTGGAAGTGGCTGTGGAAAAGGACATGAAGGAAGGAAGAAGAGTCCAGGCAGGCAGAGAGAAGTCTGACAGAGAAGACTCTAGCTGCTTGCCACGGGGTGCCAGGACTGGAATGCAAGGAGAGGGAGGACCTGGGTTTCTTGACTAGCCACTGGAAAAGATGATGCAGACACACCTTAACACAAAGGGAAAAAGGACAATGGAGTTTGGAAATGGGCCTCTAGGGAGAAAGCCCTGGGGAGGCATCCACCTGTCCAAGAGTGAGAGGCCAACCTCACAAAACCTGGGAAGGGATGAAGAATCCGTGGAGGAGTGAGCCTGGGTAGAGGCAATGAGTTACGTTTATCTGAGTTTAATTTATTGGACTCCGTTTACTCCAGCAGAGGTAGGACTAAATGTGATCTGGCTGCAGGGCTGATCCGTGAGAAGATGCAAACCATCACAAGGCTGGAGGAGCTACCCACAGGGGGTGCTACAGGAGAAGAACCTGCTATCCCCTGCCCAGCCTCAAGAGGGCAAGTGATGAGTCCATTCGAACACTGATCTAATACAGCGTTTAGATGCACATCACTGGCCAGGTCAAGTGAAAGAGACTACTTGCAATGATCTGGAGGAAGGCTCCAGATTCATGCTCCGAGACGCTTACCAGGCACAGAAGGATTTACCAAAAAATGAATTAATCTGAAATGCTTTATTAAAATCTTTCCAATAGCCAGGCTGAGGGCTGACGGAGGAGGATGTCTGCACTGAACTTCATAACCAACAAGTCTACCTCAAAGGCCAACATTTACAAACTCGGGGGCCCAAAGTCAGGCTTCTAAATAAGTGAAATGGGGGCTTGGCACAAGTGAAAAATCAAGCCTAGCATAACAGGTCTCCAACCTCATCTGGGGGGTCTTTTCCTGAAAATGTAATAAATAAAATAATAAGTGAAATCTTCTCACCTGCTGCCCTCCGGGGTGGGAAAGAGTTCTACTAAAGCGATGGGGTAAATAGAACCATTCATGGTAGCAATCAGTTAATGGCTGCCTCTCCACGTATGTTGTTTTTGCTTTTGCTCTGGAAAACCTGGAAGAAGGTGTTAAAGATACTTTACAACAGCTGGGCTTTCTCTGGGAGACACCAGTTACTCTGTGGCCTGTTCCATCCATTGCCACATCCTCAGTTCCTTTTGGGGATGACTTCACTTGCTTTGCTTCTAAAAGCTGGTGCACACTGCTAACTAGCTCAGGGCTGTCGGTCTCTAGTTCTGTGTAGTTCCACCTACCATAGGACTTCACATTCAGTGAGGCTTCAGAACCTGATTTTCCCACATCCAGGACCATTCATGCAGAACTCCTTCCCTTCACAGACCATGTGCTCGTAGTCTTGAATCTCTGAAAGAAACAACAAAGTGACCCTCTTTCCCCATTTCCACACAACTAAAACAACATGGATTTGCTTTACCCTGCGTCTAAGTAAGGAAAAACACTTTAGCCTGTCCTGAGCAAAAATTATTAGATCCCATCATCTTTGTGCATCTTCAACCACACAAAATAATGGCATGTTTGCTTTCATTCTTTGCCAGCACTTTTCTGACGTCACATTACAAGTTATTATGCTAAAATCATAGTTTTGCTCTTTGGAGAGTCACTTTTACTCTAGTGGTACATTGGGACCAAATGCAGGTTTTGTACCTGCTCTGACAGCTCTATGGTTGCTAACTAAGGACCATGATCCTGAGAGCACTTTTGCACATGAATAAAGTTACTGGGCCCAAATGAACAGCCACTTGTTTCAATAGCAGCTGTGTATCTAGAGTGGCTAGAGAATCAAACCCTAAAGAACTTCTGGGACAGGTAATTTCTTTACAGGGATACATGAGGGTTTCTCTGCAGGTCGACTTCTCTGAAATGGAGATGTTAAGAAACAGATATAAAACAATCATCTCAAGGCCTGATTCTGCAACTTCTACCTTGATGAGTGATTGATTACTCATGACTAATTGCTCATTGATAGGAGGGTCAGGGAGTGGGTGCACCAGTCATCACAGCTTTGCTAGTATAGAAACAAAGATCAGTTGCAGTGACAGGGTGGCATAGATTACTTCCACCCTGGGCAATGAGTGAATTGCGATTGAAGACTGATCTAACTTAACATTTTAGGTCAACCTAGATACACCACTCACAGATGTGGAAAATCCACCACCCCTGAACAATTTAGTTAAGCCAGCCCAACCTCCAGTGCAGATGCCGCTAGGTTGATGGAAGCGTTCTTCAGTTGACCCAGTTACCACCTCTGAGAAATCTGTTCATTACAGTGATGGAAAAAACCCTTTCGTCGCTCCAGGAAGCATCTACGCTATAGCGCTACAGTGGAACAGCTGCAGCGCTGTATCTGTGCCACTGTAGCGTCTGTAGTGTAGACACAGCCTGAGTCACAATTCACTCCCTGATTTGCTCCTGAGGCATTGCAGCTATATGCTGCCTGTTACTCAGGGCTTGTGGAAACTCCATGATTGAGCCCAAAGGGAATAAGTTTCCACAGTCCCTGAGTAAGATTCCACTCACTCTGGAGGAGGTGCTCCTCCTTTACACCAGTGGGACACAGTTAAGGATCTTCCCTGCTCTACCCAAGTTGCCTTTTATACATCTATAGGGTCTTGCCACAAAATCCTATGCATGCACCATTAAATTCAATCATTCTTAGAAAGTAAAGACTGTACCAATACAACCTGACAGTACAATTCGCAATGCCAGTTATTTTTACACCAGGGATCGGCAACCTTTGGCACATGGCCCCTGGCAGGCCGAGACGGTTTGTTTACCTGCTGCATCTGTAGGTTTGGCCAGTTGCGGATCCCACTGGCCACGGTTCACCGCTCCAGGCCAATGGGGGCTGCCGGAAGCGGTGTGGGCCGAGGGATGCGGGTCGCCGCTTCCCGCAGCCCCCATTGGCCTGGAGCAGCGAACCACAGCCAGTGGGAGTTGCGATTGGCCAAACCTGCAGATGTAGCAGGTAAACAAACTGGCCCGGCGTGCTAGGGTGCTTACCCTAGCAGGCCACGTGTCAAAGGTTGCTGATCCCTGTTTTATACTATCCCACTTGAGGGTTCGGACCCAAAAGCAACTACGTGATTTGGATACGTTTCAGACAGTTATAGAAAACGTCACTTTGCGATAGCCCAAAGTCTTGTAAACAAATTACAGATCTCTGTTAGCAAAAAGGTTTACATAGAGCTTTAAACCGAACTTCTGATCTCTCAGAAAAACACTGTTCAATGACAACACTATGCACTTTGAACCCATAGTCAGTATAGATGCACCCCAACTGCGCAAACACTAATCCAGTAACAACCAGCGTGGTAAAATAATGTTAGCCATTACTGTCATTCAGTTTCATTTAACATGTCAAAGAACACACCTGATGACAAACATTTTTGCTCAAGATCCTGGGTACTTGAAAATCCAATAAAAAGATCACATTATCTATCTTGTTCACAAGTATGTTACTAAATAGATCCTCGGGCATCCATGGCAGCAATTCTCTATAATCCCCCAGACAGAATGTCATAACAAAGGCTTGCAGATGACACGGCTAATTTAAGTTAACGAGTATGTGGAAGGTTTTAAACAGCTACTAATTAGTTTAGCTGGATCTGAGCTGATCCAGGAAGATCACCACTGTGGGGAACAAACACTCGTAGAATTTTTCAACCAATAACTGAAGGATTTTTTTACTTTTTTTTAAAGAACACATGGAAATAATTGTTTTTATATACACGAGATCAGGAAATCAACAATGTTGTGCTCAGGTTATTGCACCTGGCTTCCGAGAGAAGCCCGCTATAATTAGAATGGGTCAAATAATATACACTAAATTAAAATCTGGCTAATGTTGGCTTTACCAACCATTCACAAACCAGTGCTGTTATTTTCTAATTTATTAGGTAGTTAAAAATATTTATAGAATATTACAAATGGCATTTTGTTTTTGGAGTTTTTGAAATACCGAATGTTGGTATTTGAGCTAACAAACTGATGTTGCCAGTATTCTGGTGAATAGTGCACATCTTACTGTGACAAATACAAGTACTCACCAGTCTCAAAGCTTCACGAACATGAAACCACTTCAGCTAGGTCAAATTGATCTGATGCCTCAGCATTAGCTATATATTAGTGGAATGGCTTTTTTGCTAGTCAGTTAGCTCAAGCTAAAATAGTAATGCATGAAAGGAGTCCATCCGAGGCAAATCAATTGCAAATTCAAAAGGTGGAACAAAATTAAGAGCCTTTTAAAACTTTTTAATTAACAACCTCCTAGCTAAGAGGTTCTCAAACTGTGGGTCGGGATCCCAAAGTGAGTCGCAACCCTGTTTTAATAGGGTCACCAGGGCTAGCGTTAGACTTGGTGGGGCCCGGGGCTAAAGCCAAAGTCAGAGCCCCACCACCCACATCTGAAGCCGAAACCCGAAGGCTTCAGCCCTGGGCGGCGGGTCTCAGACTTTGGGTTTGGCCCCCCTGCCTGGGGTGGCAGGGCTCAGGCTTCAGTTCCCCTGCCCGGGGCCATGTAGTAACAGTTGTTGTCAGAAGGGAGTCTCGAGAAACCCAGTGCTAGCTGGTTCTGCCTGCAGCAACCACAATTATGACCTGTCCCTGTGGGACAAATCGGGCATGACCAAACCAACATTCAGCCATGGAACATTCATCAGATGAGAGAAATTCTTTGCAACATTTCATAAATTTACCAAACATCCTTAAAGAAGCCAAGTGGTATCAGATCACTTTGCTCTGTAAGTTCTACAAGGAATTGCAGGGATGGGATGAATCATCAATCTTGAAATTTTTCACAAACTAATAATAATAAATAATATTTTTTTAAAAGTAAGATCTGGTAAATCAAAACATTTTATTTTAAATTTTGAACTTTTTAAGTTTTAGTATAAACTAACAAATTTCAAACTTCACCCCCAAAATTGGGAGGATTTGTTGCCACTGACTTTCCCCAGGAACAATTTTTCATTGGAAAACTCCTTACCAGCTGTGGTCACCTTCCCTCTGCTGGACATCCAAGTTTTAACTATTTATCTTCTAACTATGCAGCTCCTGCCAGAGTGCATGCTTGTGTGTGTGTTTTTTAAGAGTCGGATTCTGGGTCTGGGTCTGCCCCTGTTCTAATGGCAAGTGTGTAGTGGGCAAAAGTGCAGAGTCCTTCCCCAAACACACACTCCACAGTGCTGCATACAGAATCCCGGCACCTGTGCACCCTAAATACAAGACATCCTAGGGCCTTGGCCATACTATGGTTGCAGTGATGTCACAGCAGCAATTCTTAGCCTTTTCCAGACAAAGATCCCATGTTAGTGAATACATGTAAGTGAGATCATGGGCAAAGCAATTCTATATCCCACATATTCTCTTCACCCTACCCAATCAAGATGTTTTTGCTTAAGGTCAGACCTGATTGCTTTATTTTTCCTTTAATTCATAACCTTAACTCTGACCAAAATAAATACTATTGTTGCATCAGGAGGATCACCCCATCCAAGAAGAGAGCTAACAGGGAGGCTCTCCTGTAACTCTTCTTCCCAGCTACTGACTAACAAAAGAAAAGAGGTGAAGCCACAAGCAGAATGACTGGGATATCCCTATTCCATGCCAGTTGCTGGTTGGCACCATTGTAAGTTACAGCAACCTTCAGGCGGCTTTAATTCAGTGCAAGGGGGAGCAGTGCTGCACGCAGATGCAGCAGGATCAGGGTGTCAAATGTAGCTTTAAGCCATCTCTGCGCACACACCTCTCCCTGAATTGTGTAGTTCATTCATATATTTTGTTAACTCCTTCAGCGATAAAATCCTTCAGGATTTAACTATGGATCCCAAAATATAACAAAGATACTAAACTGGGATCTACTAGATAATTCCATTCTCTCCTTGTTGTTTTCACACTTCCAGTACTATAGCCCCCTCCCTTGACTGTTGCTTATATAAAGGTGTATACAGAAGGTCTGATTCAGACCTGCTGTGAACAATGCAACTCCACTAGTTGCACCTGCTAGTATCTGTCTAGCCTCCTTAATAATTTTTATCATGCTTTCTTGAATTCCTTCTGATTTGTCAACATCTTTCTGATACTAAGATGCCCTAACATTGAATGTGCATTATTCCAGCTGTGTGTTATCTCCCTGGTCCATAACATGATCGCCTTGCATAGGCAGCCCCATGTCAAAGCTAAACAGAAAAAGGGAAGGTAGCCATTTAGCTGTAATCTATGCAAGGAACAGCTTGAATCTCCAGTGTTTGAAATTTAAGCCAGCTCCTTCCTTGAGTCTTAGCATGTCTGAAACACACACACTTTATCCTTTCATTCTAGTGCATGAACAAGTTACTATTCCTGTCTATTCCACTAGCACTGAGACTTCTGGAAGCTGTAGTTTAGGATACAGAATAACTGTCTATGACTATTTTTGCTGTTGGACAGTTCTTGCATTTCTTTAACCACAGGCTTTAAACTCTTCAATTTAAAACATTATCACCACTAACTTCAATATAAGCTTCTTTTGCGCGGGGGGGCGGGTGGGCTGTCTCTGTGCAAATCCTAAGAGATGATGGTCCCCTCCACAACTCCCACTGAACTCAATGGGCCTGATCCAGGTCCCATCAGGACGAAGAAAAATCAATTATTTTTAAACATTTTTAAATTTAAATGAGAATTTTTGAATTCACTTCTTTTTAAAAGATAAACCTGCTTATAATTAACTTTAAAATTACGATGACCCCTATAAAGGCCCAAACTAACTTATCTTTTAAAAACCAATAAATAAAAATATAGTGCATCAGTGATCCCTCTCCATATTAGCAAGTTAAAGGGTGCTGCTTTTTAATTATATACGGTATTGCAGGGGAAACATCTTTAACTTCTGAGGTTGACTCATACTTACAAACATGTTACAAGCAAGTATTGCACTGGGAAATATCTATATTAGTTTCAGTCTTTACAATGGAGTGACTGCTAGTATTTGCACTTCTAATGTAAGTACTTCTCAGTTTCTGCTGTTCAGAGAAGATTTGGTCTTAACATATATAGTTTCAGTTTATCTACGAGGCAAAGAGGGAAATGAAGAGAATATTCTTTGGACCACTTCATTCAAAGCTGAGAAAACAATTGGAAGCTGAAAAAACAGGAAAGCTTGTTTTCCTGATGAGATCAGTTTCTGAAAACTTGGAAGGTCACAGGGCCAGATTTTCCAAGGCACCTCAAGATGCAGGTAGGTGCCTAGGGAGACTTTCAGAAGTCTAAATACCGCTAAAAACCTGATCCATGATGACCAGATCGTCAGTTCACTAACTATATTTAATACTTCCTTTGTTTAATAAATCAGTTAGTTTTAAATTAAAACGTGTTTGATAAACTTTTCTTTTGTATCCAACACATTTTAAGGTCATTTTAGTTAAGGGATAAACAACTTTCAAAGGCTGTTTTGATACATTTTTAATTGAATTCCAATTTCCATCCAAATGCAGCTTGACAGAAATCACATGTAGAAATAATCTAAGCCAAAAATTGTGTGTTGTATTTCTTAACATAAAAAACAGAAAAATGAAGAATCTGATTAAATGTATGTTTAGCTGTATAACTGTGTAAATAAGTGTGTATAGATACAGCGTATTCTCCTGGTAGCAAAAAGTTACAACCAAATATAGTCTTTACATATTGATAATCAGCATGTTTTAATGCCTATACCAGCCAGAGAGAATGTTTCTTTAGGGAAACAACTAAAGTACAAATGCAAAACAAGATTAAAATCAAGTATCGGGGGTAGCTGTGTTAGTCTGTATCCACAAAAACAACAAGGAGTCCGGTGACACCTTAAAGACGAAGGGTATGACTACACTTCCAGCTGTACAGAGCTGCCGTGAGAGCGCTCCTGCGCCAGCACTTTGAAGCGCGAGTTTGGTCGCGGCGCCAGCGCTGGGAGAGAACTCTCCCAGCGCTGCAGGTACTCCACCTCCCTGTGGAGATTAGCTTACAGCACTAGGAGCCACGCTCCCAGCGCTGGGACACTGTTTACACTGGCGCTTTATAGCGCTGTAACTTGCTGCACTCAGGGGGGTGTTTTTTCACACCCCTGAGCGAGAAAGTTGCAGCGCTATAAAGCGCCAGTGTAGCCAAGGCCTAACAGATTTATTTGGGCATACGCTTTCATGGGTAAAAAAACCCTCACTTCTTCAGATGCATTTAGTGAAAGTTACAGATGCAGGCAACTTTCTGTAACTTTCACTCCATGCATTTGATGAAGTGAGGTTTTTTACCCATGAAAGCTTATGCCCAAATAAATCTGTTAGCACCAGACTCCTTGTTTTTAAGATTAAAATCAATTATTTAAATCCAGGTTTCCTGCTTGCTGATTTAACTCATGATTAAAATCAACAATTTAAGCCATTTAGCCTTGTTTACATACAATTTTTGTTCTCCAAAATTTCCCACTGTTGCATCCACCAGAGGTACCTACAGCAGGAACACTGGTATCAACTGGCACTTCAGCCACTGTTGTCTAGATCTTCTATTAGCACTGGATAATTCCATAAAAAGTCAGTGGGCTCAGGAGTCTTGTCTACACTAGTGTTCTTAATATTGCATGGGGTGCCATTAGTGCGGGGCAGGGCAGGGCTTTAGTCCCCTCTCCCCGTGTTTCTACTTACCCAGCCCAAGCCGGAGCTATTAACAGCGTTGCGAAGCTGGGAGCAGCACAGCCTTTGCAGCAGTGAGTTTGTTTATAAACAGAGGCAGGGTGATTAAGATAACAAAAGGCTTATCATTAAAGTAAATTAAGGATCGTTAGATGATCCTGAAAGCACTGCCAGGCACTTCAGTTAAAAGATAGGAAACAAAGGGTAGGAATAAAAGGTGACAATGAGAGAGGTAAATAGTGGTGTCCCCTAGGGGTCTGTACTGGGACCAGTCCTATTCAACACATTCATAACTGATCTGGAAAAAGGGGTACACAGTGAGGTGGTAACATTTGCAGATGATACAAAATTACTCAAGATTGTTAAGCCCAAAACAGACTGCGAGAAGCTACAAAACTGGGTGACTGGGCAATACAATGGCAGAAAAAAATCAGTGTTGATAAATGCAAAGTAACACACTTGGCAAAATATAATCCCAACTATACATACAAAATGATGGGGTCTAAATTAGCTGAACCCAAAGAGATCTCGGAGTCATTTGTGGATAGTTCTCTGAAAACATCTGCTCAATATGCACTGGCAATTAAAAAAGCTAACAGAATACCGGGAATCATTAGGAAAGGGATAGATAATAAGAGAAAAATATCATATTGCCTCTATATAATCCATGGTAAATCAACATATTGACTAGTGCATGCAGATTTGGTCACCCCATCTCAAAAAAGATATACTGGATTTGGAAAAGGTACAGAGAAGGGCAACAGAAATGTATGAGGAAACATTAAAAAGACTGGGACTCTTCAGCTTGGAAAAGAGAAGACTAAGGGGCGATATGATAAAGGTCTATAAAATCATAAATGGTGTGGAAAACTTGAATAAGGAAATGTTATTTACTCCTTCATATAACACAAGAACTCGGGGTCACCAAATGAAATTAACAGGCAGCGGATTTAAAACAAACAAAAAAAAAAAAGTATTTCTTCCCAGTCAACATGTCGAACTCTGCCAGGGGATGTTGTGAAGGCCAAAACTATAAGAACTAGATAAGTTCATGGAGGATAGGACCAGCAAAGGCTATAAGCCCAGGTGGACAGGGATCCAACGTCATGATCTGCATGTCCCTTGCCTCTGTTTGCCAGAAGCTGCGAGTGGGCAACAGGGCAACCTGATAATTACCTGTTCTGTTCATTCCCTCAGAAGCACTTGGCATTGGGCACTGTTGGAAGACAGGATACTGGGCTAGATGGACCATTGGTCTGACCCAGTATGGTCATTCTGATGTTCTTATATAGAATCAAGATGTATCTGCTCCCCGCTATAACCCACTAGACCCCGCTCTCCTCCCAGAGCTGGAATAGAACCCAGGAGTCAGGGCCGGCGCTGCCATTTAAGCGGCCTAAGCAATCGCCTAGGGCACCAGGATTATTGGTGGGCGGCATTTTGCTGGAGGGGGCGGCAGGCGGCTCCGGTGGAGCTTCCACAGTCGTGCCTGCGGAGGGTCCCCGGCTACAGTGGAGCTGCCACAGTTGTGCCTGCGGACGGTCGGCTGCTCCCACGGCTCTGGTAGACCTCCCGCAGGCACCACTGCGGCAGCTCCACCAGAGCTGCAGACCAGCGGACCCTCCACAGGCACGACTGTGGCAGCTCCACCGGAGTCGCAGGACCAGGGCGCGGGACAGCGAAATTGCCGTGCACCTAGGGTCCTAAAACCCCTAGCGCCGGTCCTGCCAGGAGTCCTGACAGGGTCTCTCTTTCCACAGAGTTAGTAATAGAGTAAGAATATACATTAAAATTATAAACCTAACCAGTGTCCCTTAAGTGACTTGCCACAAGATGTCAGAACATGTTGTTATTAGAGCTGAGTGGGTCTAATATTTTATTTAATTTTCTTTCTTCTACAAAAGAATTAAATATAGGGCTCCTGTCAACTAATTGCTAAATTATCTGCCAAAAAAAAAATAAGAGTTTTCAAGTGCCTAAGTAGCCCCAGGAATGATGGTTAAAGTCCTCCCCCCCTCCCCCCAAAATCTGAAAGGGCATCCCTGACATTGCTCCCAGTGGTAGAGCTGAAGTGGATTTAGCAAAGGGCTAGCAGAAACAATGGAAATTTCCCCACCACTTGGGAGCAGGGGCAGGTCCAATGGAAGTTGTGGGACCTCAGCCTCTCTCAGGAAGTGGCCCCCACACTCAACATTTGCCACTGAATGGTGCTAATAACCCTATTTGACAAGTAGTTTCTTTTTGATTTACATCTGGATAGAATTAGAGAAAAACGACTTTATCTAAACAAACTGCGTCCTAGCTCCAACTAAGTGCAATTGGCTCACTGTAGACTTTAAACACCTTTACTGGGCACTGGCACTTCCTGACACCCAATACAGACTCTAAACAACTTTAAAATGAACATTAAAAATGTGGCCGCCAGCTGCACCAGGCAAGGATTTAACTTCTCGGTCGCTGAGCTGAATCTATTGCAGAGCACCGTATATAGCAACAAGGCTGCCTTAAGAATAACCAACCAAAATGAGAAGCCAATGCACATTTGCACTTAATATTCTGTAAGTGCCTAGTATGCGGTGAGTGACTGGTGAGGTCCATAATAACAGTACTGCTAAACACCACATTAGTAACAGGCAGCAGCAGATTTAATAACCACAGAAAGATTATGATCCTCCCCCCCCCCCCCCAAACATCTGGTCAATCCCAAAATACTTTTGCCATTTGGCAATGGAGGAGAATGGATCGCTGCTCAGCCAGCAAAGGCAACAGTTCTGGTGCTTTACTTGTACCACAAAACAAGAGCGCCAAGGCTGGATACCATTTTTGCGCCACTGAAACCACTGATTTATCCCCCCGAGCCTCAGCAGAGCCTGAAGCTCAACCCACACCCAGAGAGGCGGGCACTGATTCTGCGCTCCCCCGCAGCAGGCCAGTTTCAGGCTGGTGTGACTCCACTGGAGTCACTCCGGATTGGCGCCTGTTGGAAAGCAGAGCAGGATCCAGCCCACACCCAGGGCTCTCTGGGAGAGCTCCCCTTGCACACCACACCGGGGAGACTGGCTCCTACCTGCCAGGCGGAGGGACAGCGGCCACGGCCTCCCCCACGCTCCATCAGCCGCTCCCACAAAGAAACCTCCCGTCGCGGCTGCCAATCCGCCCCCCGCCCGCCGAGACGGCCCCGCTCCGGCCAATGGGAGCCGCCCTGCGCCGCGCAGCCCCTCGCAATGGGAGCGGGCAGAGTGACTGGCTGCGCCAGGGCCGAGGGGCGGGAGCGCCCCCCTTGGGTTCGTCGTATGGCAGCGGCGCCGCCGCCGGGTGCGTGGGGTTGCTGGGCCGGGAGTTCTTTGCTCGCAGCGGCCGCGCAGAGAAGTTGTAACCAGAGACGAGCCTGAAGCACAAACCGCAGCTGCGAAAGCCGCGGAAGCTGTTCAGGGCTGGGTCTGATCGGGGCAGCCCTGTAACGTGCTGGCCTAGCCCCATCCCAGAGCCGAATGCGCCTGGACTCCGGGAAGGGGCAGATCAGGGGCCTTTTCTCAG
The DNA here is from genome assembly GCF_003597395.2 of Chelonoidis abingdonii. Taxonomy (NCBI): domain Eukaryota; kingdom Metazoa; phylum Chordata; order Testudines; family Testudinidae; genus Chelonoidis; species Chelonoidis abingdonii. The sequence continues at coordinate 201,871,252 of NC_133771.1, forward strand.
GGTTACTGTGGCCTCCGCTTTCCAGGGTGGATTTACATTGTTGACATTTCAAAGGGGCAGCCTGTTAGTCTGGAGCTGCAAAAAGAACCAGGAGGCCTTGCGGCACCTTAGAGATTAACAAATTTATTTGAGCATGAGCTTTTGTGGGCTAAAACCCACAGTTTCTGCTTAAAGAAATTTGTTAGTCTTTAAGGTGCCGCAAGGACTCCTCGTTCTTATTACTGTTGAAATTGGCATGCATGAGGTGGCTCATCTAACCCCCTCCCTCCCACACCCATCCGTTCCCAAACTACAGGGTGCCTGGAAATCTCCAGGCTGTAGAGGTTTTACGTTTCCCAAGGGCTGTTCTTCAGCTGTGCCAGCAAAATGGGCAGGTGCACGTGCAAGCAGATGACTAATTGCACATGAAAAACACGTTTGCATACCACAAATGAGCAGTTACTTGTACATGTAAGTGCCTCGCTGATTAACTTTTTTAATTGATTTTTTTGTGAAATGTCAAGGGCAAACTTTTCGGCCTGAGGGCCACATTAGGCTTCCAAAATTGTATGGAGGGTCGGTTAGGGGAGGCTGTGCCTCCCCAAACAGCCAGGCATGGCCCAGGCCCTGCCCCCGCCCCTTATCTGCCCCTCTCCCCCTTGCTTCTTGCCCCCTGATGGCCCCTCAGGACTCCTGCCCCATCCACCACCCCCCACTCCCTGTCCCCTGACCATCTCCAGACCCTCCACCCCTGATTACCCCCTGCTGCCCCATTCAGCCACTCCTCTCATTCCTGACTGACCCCCAGGACCTCTGCCCCATCCAACCACCCCTTCTCCCTGACTGCCCCCTGCCGCCCCATCCAACTCCTCCTCTCCTTCCTGACTGCCCCCCCCAGGTCCCTGCCCCCATGTTCCCTGTCCTCTGACCGCCCTGACCCCATCCACACCCCAACCCCCTGACCACCATCCCGAAATCCCCTGCCCTCTATCCAACCCCCTTCCTCCACTCCCTGTCCCCTGACCGCTCCCAGAACCCCCACCCCTGACTGCCCCCCGCTGCCCCATCCAACCCCTCCTTTCCTTCCTGACTGCTCCCTGACCCTGCCCCATCCAACCACCTCTTCTCCCTGACTGCCCCCCAGGACCTGTGCCCTATGTTCCCTGCCCTCTGACCATCCCGACCCAATCCACACCCCCACCCCCTGATCACCACCCCGAAATCCCCTGCCCTCTATCCAACCCTCCTCCCCTGCTCCCTGCCCCCTTACCGCACTGCTTGGAGCATCAGTGGCTGGCGGCACTACAGCAGTGCTGCCCAGAGCACCAGGACAGGCAGCTGCACTGCCCGGTTAGAGCAAGCCACGCCACCACGCAGCACAGAGCACCGGGTCAGGCTGTGGCTATGCAGCTGTGCTGCCCCAAGAGCTCACAGCCCCACCTCACAGAGCATTGCTCTGATGGCTCAATGAGCTGAGCCTGCGGGGAGGGGGAACAGCGGGCACCGGGGGCTAGCCTCCTGGGCCCGGAGTTCAGGGGCCGGGCAGGAGGGGCCCGTGGGCCACATCCGGCCCACAGGCCATAGTTTTCCCACCTCTGCTCTAGGGTGTGGGAGGAAAGATGTACATGGACCGCAGAGCTGTGAACCCAATTAAGTCCAGACTTAACAAATCTCACTGATTCAACTTCATTGAGAGCTCATAGAATTATGCTTAGCATAAATATTTTCTATAGCCTCATGGTTCAGTACTTTTGATACAGATGATTCACTGTGTGCATGGGAAAATGATAACTGTATGACTAAATCTGGGATACCACTAATGATACTGCGTGACAGATTAGAAGATTCTGGTTGCCCTTAAATATGGACAACTAGCCATGTGTTAATATCTGATGAAGAAATAAGATTTTCTTCCCAGGAAATTAAAATTCTAGCAGCTGTATTTTTGGCATGGATTTTTATATCTTGGCCAGTGGGCATATGTTTCTCTGAGGACTGCAAGGTCACTTAGCTGAGGAGTGAATTTTTTTTAGACATCTCAGTTTGAGCAGCACATACCAAGTGAAATAGTCAACTGCCAAGTCCAAAAATTAAAAGCGTGTTTTCCTGTAATAGATCTTCATGACTGGGTGATATTTAACCTCCTCTGTAATGGGACTGGGCCATTCATCCAGTCCACAAGGTGACACATTGTAATTGCCTACAATTTGGCTAGAGGGAGTCCCCGGTATTCATCTCCCCCTTATCCGTTGTTTCAGATATCTGTCGCTCATCATTAGGGGAACATGTTCAAATTTATGTTAGTCCTAATCCGAATAGCCATTGTTTGCATGGATCGGGACCAACGTGAATTGTAACACATTCCACTATTGAACAGTATTGTGCTATACTTGCATCTGTCGGCCATGTTCAAGGCTTATTACCTATGGAGGATATTCTCCATGCTGATTGAGCAGACAGCAGGTGAAGGAAAGCCCAGTGTAAAGGAGTTTTAGGAGTCCTACCACATCTTGAATGATGTGGAAAACACTGACGCGTTGTGGGAAGAAGTCACTTTGCAATGCATGAATGGCATTTGGCATCGTGCATGGCCAGATGCTTTCCACAGATTCGTGGGATTTGATGCCGTTCCTGCTCTCAAGCAAGAAATTGTCAAGTTGGCGAAGGATGTCGGCTTTGAGGAGGTGGAGGAGGAGGATGAACAGAAGTTGTTGGAGTCTCACCTTGAGCTACTGACAAAAGAGGAACTAATTGAGCTGGACCAACCACAGATATCCGAAGAAATCAAGGACGATGATGATGATGTTGGGCAGGAAGCCAGGAGTCTGATGACAAAGAATCTCTCCCCTTTCTTTGAATTGTTGGATGAGATGACGAAATCATACAGAGCGGTGATCCTTTCTGTGAACGGTCTGCCAAAGTCTCCAGGACTCTCAATGATGTAGTGGCTTGCTACAGGGAGATCTGTCATTCAAAGATTCATGCAGGAGAGCAGATGTTGATAAAATCCTTTTTAAAAGACTTCTGCAACCAAAAAGCCAGCCACGGAAAAGCCAGCCCAAGAAAATCCAGCCACCACCTTTACCTAAGTTTAGCGTAACACTGTTTTATACTGTAGTACTGTACAGTATTTACTGCATCAAAATGTTCTATGTGTTGGAATGGTGTTAGTAGCAGTCTATATTATTTTATTCATGTGTAAAATGTGTAGTGTATGACCTGTCATTATAAAAAGGTACACTGTTTTAGCTGAAAAGAGCATTGTCATAGGTGAGTGTGGTGAAATAGTAAATGCATTCCCCTCCTCCCTCCGCCCCCTTATTCCATTATTTCTTATGGGGAAAAATTCCCTGGTATATGTCATTTCAGTATCCATCACCCTTTTCAAGAATGCAAACCCAATGTATATAGGGACTCCTATATTTTATCTGACAAATTTTGTTGGACTAACCCCACCTCTGACATACCCCTGACCCCCAAGCCCAGCCTCTACACAAAACTTTAGAAGCTAGAGGAATGAACCAGCAAGGAAAAATAAATCTTTTACAGTCAGCAAAGTCGTCTTCTCAAGGCATTGTGTTTATTACAAGTAAGTAGAATAAGATAAACATCATAACTCTTCAGTCTGAGGCCTGGTCTACCCTAAAAAATTAGGTTGACTCAGCTATGTCACTCAGGCATGTGAAAAATCCATACTGCACTGAGTGAAATAGTTAAACCAATCTAATCCCCAGTGTAAACAGCGCTAGGTCTCTCCCCTCCCATCGGTGTGGGTAGTGTCTACACTGAAGCGCTACAACTGTGCCACTGGAGCATTTAAAGTGTAGACAAGCCCTGAGGATCATGCCAGCCTTACAACATGTGGGCATGGCACTCCCTACCTTTCCAAAGGAATTCTCCCAAGCAGCCACTCTTACTATCCTTTCCCTGAGTAAGGCAAGAGACACTTGAGAGTCCTTGGGCTCGTACTAAAAAGTTTGCAGCGCCACAGCTCTCTAAGGTTAGGCTCAGGGTAGCCCTTTAGCCACATGGCTGCTTGCTTTCTGGGTTGAGGAACGTTTAACAAATAACAATAACCAGAATTCAGTCAAACATAGCAGGGAGCAATTTATTAGACCAAACCTTTGACATGCATATATCTTAAAGATGTGACAATTCCTCCTCCTTTGTAATTAGCAGACACTAAACTGTCTTTCTCTCCTTTGGATAGCCACAGGAACAGGTCCAGAGAATCAGCAATTACGTAGCATTGTATTCCTTGCCTTAGTTTGTTCTAGCATTAAGGTATTTTCTTTCTGCTTTTTCATATTTATTTTTCCTAGCTGCCACATTCTTCCATCTGTCTTCAACCTCCTCCTTAACCCATCCATATGCTCAACCTGCCTAGTTTCTGATGAGATTCTTTTCTAGACTCTTAGCCCACACCTAATACTGTGGTATGTGAGTGCCTTCCGGATTACAACACATAGAAGTGAATTATACTGAAAAATTAAAGTTACCTCTCCCCCTGTCCATTGTGGAGAGTAAATTGTGTAATAGCAAATATGTTCCAATATGCCAAACAAATGAAATAGAGGGCTTTGCCAACAGCTTTAGCTTCATCTAGCAGCCCCTTTGAGGTATCTTCTCAGCAGGAGCATTGCTTTGTGGATAACACGGTGTGTTTATATGTGTCTGGTACCATAGCATGTCTGTCTTCCTGTGAAATAACCGTTTCCAAAAGCAAGAGTTGCTTAGTATGATTCCAATGTCCTGCAATGATATGTCTTTCTAATGTCTGGCCATCCAGGCACTGTTACTCATTTAAGACTTTCTTTAGTTCATCCTTTTTGGTTGTCTCTAATTTCTGTTGTTTTGTGATTGCTTGCTGGAAGATACTAGCATGCAATGTGTGTCCATCTCTTCACTAATGTTATCAGTACCTACTACATCTCTTCTAGCATAATGTTAATGGGGATATTGTTTGCCAGATTCTCAGCTGGTGTAAACTGGTGTTGTTTCATTGACCTCAATGGAGCCAGATCTGTTTACATCCATTGAAGATCTGACACTGCATCTCAGTAACTAGACAATTACCCTCCGTAGTGTGAGCAGGTCTTCAGGAGTGCTTCAAGTGGGTCGACTGTTACACTGCAGCCAGACACACGCTCTTGGAAGAATTTACAGTCAAACAAAATTGCACATTGTTCCTTTTCTATTTTTTATAATATTCCTATGTTGCTATGAGTTCGTTTGATGCATGATATAGTGGTTAGTCTTACTGGAGCTGCACAGCACCATGTCTAATCTCCGATGCCTGCTTTTAGAATCAGCTTTATATCAGGATCAAAGCTGGCAAATCCTGGAGCTGTTTCCATTGTGAACAAATCCTTGAAATTCTGGAAGTCAGTAGTTTGTTGCTTATCCTCCAGGAAATCCATTGTCTTGCTTTGGCAACTGTGTTGATTTCAGACAAGTTCAAAGGTTGGTGCAAATGTGGTCATGTAATTAATCATACCGAAACTTATCTATAACTGTTGAAAGCTATTTGTGGGATTGCCAGTCCTAGTTTTCTGAGCTGAGTTCTTGTGTTCCTTTGTCATGTGACCTCTATCAGGAAGATTTGCATCCTGATCCTCCTCTGTTCAACCAAACGCTAGGATCTCCTCAAGGATTGTTCTAACTCTATTAACTGTTTCATATCTCATCAGCCTTGCATCGGAATTGATCTTGTGCTGAGAGGAACCCAATGGTAGGCAAAATAAGCTGGGCCAGATCTTCAGCTGGTATATTGACTTCAGTGGACTTATACCAGCTAGACCTGACCCTCTTTATTTGCCAAAAGTGCTGCTGAAAATTTTAAATTGTTGTGCCTCTTCAGAGAGTTCAGCTGCCCAATATGTTGCCCTAAAACAGAGTTTCTCAACCTTCCCAGACTATTGTACCCCTTCCAGGAGTCTGACTTGTCTTGTGTACCCCCAAGTTTCACCTCACTTAAAAACTACCTGCTTACAGAATCAGACACAAAAATATCAAAGTGTTACAGCCAGACTATTACTGAAAAATTTCTTCCTTTCTCATTTTTACCATAGATTTATAAAATAAATCAATTGGAATATAAATATTGTACTTGCATTTCAGTGTATAGTATATAGAGCGGTATAAACGAGGCATTGTCTCTCTGAAATTTTAAAGTTTGTACTGACTTTGCTAGTGCTTCCTTAGGTAGCCTATTGTAAAACTAGACAAATATCTAGATGAGTTGCTGTACCCCCCTGAAGACCTCTGTGTACCCCCAAGGGTACCCATACCCCTGGTTGAGAATCACTGCCCTAACACGTAGGATTCTGATATAGTGAGCACAGGTGCACCTTCAAGCCCTGCCTGAATGTAAGGTCTCCAAGGATTGGCAAAGGGTAATTGTGACAGAATGTACCATGTCCTCACCCTACATACTGTTGTATTGTAAAGTACACCTTGTGAGAGAGCATTTCAAAACTCATCATTTGCCGATTAATAATATCATGACAAAAAGCACATACATGAAGTTATAAACATAAGCTGAGATCATGACTAAAAGCATGTTTTCCAGAGAAGTCTGGGGAGTGGCCAAGCCAGTTCCTCGCAGACAAAGGGCAAGCAGATGCCTCAGCCAGGTGTAAACAAGGCTGCTGGGCCATTTTTTGGCAGGAAAAGGAGCAGGGGCAAAACAACCTACATCTTAGCAAAGGAGCAGCATGGAATTCCCTTCCCAGCTGGAAATGCTTCTCAAAGGGGGCACAGGACTATAAAAAGAAGGGGCACACACCCCAAGGCACCCCTCCTCCTCCCTGTCTCTCGCCATTGATTCACTGCATGAGAAGGGGCAAAGGAAGCAGCCATTAAACAGAAGATGGGATCCAGGCCTAAGAAGTTTGGCCAATAGGACTGTTGTGAGCATATGGTGGGAGAAACTTGGCTTTGAATCTAACATAGTTTGTTAAGTTAGGCATTAGTTGCTCTTTATATTTATTTTTCTTGTGACCATTTCTGACTTTTATTCCTCATTACTTGTACAGTAAAAGTTGTGTTATCCAGCCCTGTACCAACCAGAAAGCTCTACAAACCGGCATTTCTAATCTTCATAGAAAGTCCAGTTGGTGCAAGGCCGGCAGGCTCCCTACCTGGTTCCACGTGGCTCCCTGGAAGTGGCGACATGTCCCTGCTGCTCGTAGGCAGAGGAACGGCCGTAAAGAGTTTGGAGTGTGTGTGTGTGTGAGGGGGGGGGGGTTGGAGTGCATCAGGGGGTGCAGGGTGCGGGGTCTGGGAGGCAATTTGGGTGCAGGAGGGGGCTCGGGCAGGGGGTTGGGATTGGTTTTGAGGTGCCGCATCCGGGCGGCACTCACCTCGGGCAGCTCCCTGGAAGAGGCGACCTGTCCCTGTCCCAGCATGCCCTCTGTTTTCTGGATCAGCTCTGGTGACAGACCTGTCTGTTCTTCTGAGTAGGGAGTCACAAAGCACATAGACCTGCCTTTTCCTGATGATGGTGTGATTTCCTGGCCTTCCTCCTGTTCTTTCTGGCTGCAAGTCCTTTTGGCTTTTATTCTCTCTTGCAATCTTCTGAGTGTCATCCTGTATCATCCTGGGTTTCTGAACTCTGGGTATCTCCATTGGCTCTTATCCTCTTCTCACAGGACTAGCTGCTCTTCTCTTCTTCCTTGCCCTCCCACATTCAGTTACTGCCTGCTGTGATCCTTCTTCATTTTCCAACTCAGTAAACTTGTTCCTGAGCTCTTACTTCTCCTCCACTAGCCAGTCTTTTCCTCTACCTCAGTGTTTCTCAAACTAGGGTCGCCACTTGTGTAGGGAAAGCCCCCGGTGGGCCAGGCCGGTTTGTTTACCTGCCCTGTCCGCAGGTCTGGTCAATCGCGGCTCTCACTGACAGTTTCAGTCAGCAGGTGGGCTTAGGCACTGAGGGGTCAGAGAAAAGAGAACTTCAGGCTTCCAACACCTATAATGGCTTACATTTATAAATGGATATGATGGGTGACCATCATGACCCCAAGATCTACCACCATCCATCAGTAATGGGAGCCCTAGAAGAAATATCTGAGAGAGAGAGAGAGAGAGAGAGCTTCTCCATCACCATATCATCACCAAAGCTAACAGCCTGATACTTCTGCTGAACTGATCAGGAAATAATTTACCATTGGAATTATCATTGATAGGCCTCAGAGTTAACAGTCCCATGTGGACAAAAAAGAGCAGTTCACACATCCCTCAGAGCCATTGTTTTAGTTCATCTGTCAAAAACACAGCCCTACATCAGTTCACATTCATAAGTCTATCTTTGCAACCACAGGATCTAGAAATGGAATTTACAAATGAAATCTTAAATTCTGCATAATCCCAATACGTTGCATGGGCTGGATGTAAACATCAAGCAGGTGGGCATTGTCCCACTGACAGAGTTGCCAGTTCTTGTGGTTATCATGAGTCTCATGACAATTTGGTGTCTTTCTTAAACCCCCAGCTCCTACAGTCAAGTGATTGGCAGGAATCTCAGCTTTCTTTGTTGTTTTTTGGCCTTTAAAAAAAAAAATTCTAGCCTTCCTGGTGGTCATGTTTTCAAGCTTTTTATCCAAAGTGCATCCTAAAAGCACAGAAACTAGAAGCCCAATAAAAAGAACCAAAAATTAGTGGCAGGAAAATTCCAGTTTTTCACCATTCAACACCTCAGCTGAAGGGAGAGGACAAGAATGAGCTAAAGAAAAGGAGAATAAATGAAGAGATCGCACTTCCCCTGTCTGGCCACATGGTGTACCCCTTGCTCCAAAGGCTGCCTGATCGCCTTGGTGATTAAACAGAGTTTGGCTGTCTGGTTTTAGTGTTTTCCTTTTGTTATTGCTAACTGCTTCCTTTTTGAGTTGTGTTTTAAAATTCCCAAATAAACAGATTCAGACAGGGCCAACATTGACATTATGAGGGCATCTGGTAGTTACAGAGCAGGAATAGGTGATACAGTACATACCAGTATGGACGAGATTGACACACTTGTGAAATGAAAAGGATCAAAGCAGGGGGAAGTGGCAGATTTTAATCTATGTGAATGTTAATAGACATGGGATTGGTATCTGCAAGTAAAGGCTTGTCAATAAGTGACATTTTAATTTTTTTGAATGGGCAAAGCCACAAGGTTTTTTTGTTGTTTTTTTTTGCAACACCAGTTTGACAATGTGTATTGGTCAGCAGGGCTGGCCTTCCCGTGAGGCAAAATGAGGCGGTCGCCTCAGGTGCCAGACTCTGGGAGGATGGGAGGGCACCACTAGGACCAAGAGTGTAGAAAATTGTGTCTGCTGCTGGTGCATATGTATTCTCTCTGCTCTAGATGCACAGAGCTGGTGGAGTGCTGTGCTGGAGGAAGGAGGGCACAAGAGACATAACAGGCAGGCAGGAGAAAAGGCGAGAAGGAATAACAGAAAGCAGCAGGAGCTGCAGGGAGAGAGGAGGAGGAGCCTCCTACGTATCTCATCACCCCCAGGAGCCTGGACTGATTAACACCAGCTTCTCAGGGAGCTTCCTGTTCCTGCTGCTTCCCTGAACCCACTTGAGGAGAACAGGCAGTCAACTGAAGTAGTAGGAGCCAGTTAGGCCCTTAACACGCTGATATCTTCCCTCACTCAGACCCAGCTACCAGCCTGCTTATTTGTCCCCTTCAATTGAGTGTTGAGAGCCACTATAGCTGGCACAGAACAGCAGCCATTAGTGAAAGAAGAAAACGCCCCTCTGGAGCAGCATTCAGAAAAAGAAAGAAAGCAAAGGAAGCTTTTTTATCTGAGCAGGAAGGAGCTCTCCTGAGATACATAGACACAAATGTTTCATGGTGGCCTTCTGGCCATGAGGACAGACTAGTGAGGAGATGCCTGATCTTCCAGTTAGTCAGAAGTCCAGGTGCCTGGCAGCTACTGCAACCATCCATATCATCCATCTCAAATGGTGTAACCTGCCACCATTCCTGAAGAAAGTGTAGATCACAGAAGAGTGTGGTTGGAGGGGCTAAAACAGCTGCTGCTGTATTTTTAGTTTCCTCTAAGTCTAGATGAGATCCCCAGGACTGTGACCCACTTGAGCAGTAGGCCTAGGGACTTCTTGTACTGCATGGGCCACAGGAAGTGAAAAACTCAGGTTCCCCAAAGAACAATGAAAATTAGATTTTCAATCCACACAATTCACCTGGCATGAATCACCCAATGGTGAAAAGTGCAGAGAAGCACTGACTTATGTACTCAAAACAACCCTCAGAATGCTGCATACTGTTTTGTTGCAAACTTCCAGTCTAATGGTTGAAGCACATTGGGTTCTACAGGAAGAAAGGACTGGAAAAATCTGGCTAAGAAATCTGGCATGCCAATGAGAAGGTAGCAAATCACCAGAGACCATTTCATAGGTGGAAAGAGCTGTGAGATGAGTCTAAGGTTTAAAGGCCACCATAGATGATCAGCATCAAGAGAAAGTTGGCGATTCAGAGTCTCTTACTTGGCAAAATGTTCTGAAAGGCTCATTGCCATTGTGCTTGCACTATCCAAACCTGTACTGGTGTGGCACTTCAGATCAGCTGTATATGCATAACAATGGAAACTTCTTTAAAATTGTGGAGCCTGAGCTGAGTTTGATGCTGGTACTGCAGAAGCATCTAAAGAAGAATCACACCCAGAAATGATACACACACCATTTCCCTTTGAAAAACAATTCAAATGAGATCATTACCTTACTGGCAACAGAAAGTCAAACAGAAGACTTGTGGGCAGATCTTGAAGTCAGCAAAGTTATTACTACTGTATATTCTGGACTGCACACCTGATCAGTCATACATAATGATGCGTTTGTAACAATAAACAGAACCTAGTGAAAATATCCCTGCAATGGTGACTGTCAGAGAGCTTTTCTATAATTTATTGACATTGATGATGCTACAATAGCTGGTGTGACAATGTGCTTAAAAATCTGGAAGATATGGGAATTGCGATAGGCTGACATGAGAGGTCAGGGCTATGAACATGGGTGCCAACATAGAGGAAAGAACAGAGAGTGCAGACATGGATCCGAGAGTTAAACCCTCAAGCTTTTTTGTCCATGCAGTTCTCATTCATTAAACTTGGCGGTCAGTGATGCAGTATCAGCTTCTAGTGAGGCTGCTGAATTTTTATGTAATTAATAGATCATATTTATTTTCTCGCATCAAATCATCCATGGCAAAATTTTGAAGCAACATCTGGGAACATCCTCTCTGACATTGAAACCACTGAGTGCCACATGATGGAAAGTCGAGTGGAGGTATAAAGCTAAATGCCAAATTGGGAAGATAGATGATGCATAGCTGCCATTATGGATGGATATGCTATACAGGAACTGTTCGTGGAGAACAGTAGCAGAGGGAAATGGAATAATTAAACATAACTAACTTCAAATTTCTGTGTGGCTTAGAGTTGTGGCTGACTATACTGTTTGAAATATAAATGTTGTAAGCATGAGACTTCAAGGTGTTGACCTTGATATCTGGAGCGACTGGAACAACTGGACAAGCAGAGTCATACCTACAGTCTTTACCAGTCAGATGCGGGATTTTCAAAATGTTCTGAAGAGTGCACAGAAGTTGCAGAGGAACTTCACACTGAAGCTATTTTCACACCCATTAAAGAATACAAGAGTCACCGAGACGAAGACATTTTGATTACGAGGCAGCAGGATAATCCCATAAGAGACCCCAAACAACAATTCAAAGTTGAATTCTTTAACCAGGTGCTAGATTGTGCAATACAGTCAGTTGAAGAATATTTCATGCAGCTCAAGGGACACAGCAGTATATTTGGATTGTATGATATTCCAAAACTCCTCACTATACTTGAGGAAGACATACACCAGCAATGCAGGGCACTAGAGACAGTGTTGACACCTGATGACTTGCACAATATTGATGCAAGTTATTTAGGTGATGAACTGAAAGCCCTTTCAAGATACATTTCAGCAGGATCAACTCCAAAGGTGGTTCTGGTATATATGTGCACAAATAAGATGACCACCCCCTTTCCAATTGCTTTCGTTGTTCTGCACATACTTCTAACACTTCCTGTAACAGTTGCCAGTGGAGAATACGGCTCCTCCAAGCTGAAGTTAATAAAAACACATCTATGCTCCACAATGATACAGGAGAGGCTGGTCAGCCTTGCAACCATCTCAACAGAGCATGAGCTGGCCCAGACTGTGGACCTTCAGGAAGCAGTTCAAATCTTTGCAACCAAGAAGGCATGGAAAGCACCACTTTGATTATTCATACAGATAAAAATGCCAGTGTTTACTATGCAGCCAAGATGAGTTACATTTGCTGTTCAGGCATTTGAAAGTTAAGTGTTACTTAAAATTTTTGAACAAGGCATTTTAAGTTGTTAGTTCTCCTCTATTGGGGTAGGTAGCAGAGCAGTACCATGAGAGGAGTAGAACAGAAAGAAGGCAGAATTGAGACCTTTCAAAGTTTTGGCCCAAGCGAGGGAGCATGGGGGCGTCATTTGAGCTCCCCGCCTCAGGTGCCAAAATGTTGTGGGCTGGCCCTACTGATCAGGAAGGTCATTTGCATTAGATTTTAGACCTTACATGCTTTTTTGGATAGAGCTGAAGAAAAGGAAGAGGCCTTGAAAAAGAAGAATTGTGTTCTAAAAACAAACCCACAAAATACAAGGCCAAAGAGAACAAAATCAGAGTCTGGGGGACGCGTACTCAGTTGAATTATTTTGATCAAAGATGCACTAGCAGGAAAACAATGCTGATTCATCATGCATGACCTAGCTCAGTCGTTCTCATTTTGTACTGGTGGCCCCATTTCACATAGCAAGCCTCTGAGTGTGAACCCCCCCCCCCCATAAATTAAAAACACTTTTTAATATATTTCAGACTATTATAAATGCTGGAGGCAATGCGGGGTTTGGGGTGGAAGCTGACAGCTCGTGACCCCCCATGTAATAACCTTGCGACCCCTGGAGGCGTCCCGACCCCCAGTTTGAGAACCCCTGACCTAGATCAATCAGTTTGTGATATTCAAGGTACAAATTTTATAGGCCTCTCTCTGAATCTGGTGGCTTCAGTCACCTTCATCCATAGTATAGAACAATGGCTTTAATGCTTCATGATTGTATATATTTGTGTGATCGTCTGGTGATGATAGTAACCCAGCACTTCTGATCACCCTTCTCCAGAGAAGTATTAATCCTATTATGGCTGTGGGGGCTTAATGCAACATGGATGGCCCTGGATTCTGGAGTCAGCTTGTATAATCAGCCTGGTCCCTGGCATAAACTGCAGCAGCCTAGCCTGCATGATTGTGACAATAACATGCAAAGAGTGAATCAAATGTAAACCAAGGCAGTGATGTCTGCTAGTACCTGCAGCTGCCAGACAGAAACAGTGGGTGTTCCTGTGCATCTCAGAGTTAGGTCAGACAGTGGTGATTTAATGATAACCATTGTTAACTATTTTCCTAAATATCAAAGCACGCAAAACAAGGGGGACAATTATATTATGAAGAGCTGTATGATTTGCTCTGAGTTGCACCTCACCTGCAGAATCTGGGAGTACTGTATTAGCACTTATTTAAAAAATGGGATCCCAAGGCCCATGTTGTTTAATAGGTTGGCGTAAAGCAGAGCAGCTCTGTTGAAGTCTGGGGGTTACACTGATTTACACCTGTGTAGAATCTGGCCCTAAGAATGGGTTATGAGACTCCTCCCTGCTGCCCGAGGAAAGGAATGTTAAGCAGTGGTAGGGATGCTTCTTATCTTGTCACACCCATCCTCCTTCTTCTCCAGTTCTCTCCATCTCTCTGCCACACGCACTATTTTGGACATTAAGATAAAGTGCATCCATTTGTTTTCTGTACTGGAGAACTAGAGCTTAAAAAAAAAAAGGAAGGGGGGAAGGCAGGAAAGGAAACTCTCAAAGGGCATCTGTCCTTTCAGGAGGATAAACTGCAGCCACATAAGCCAGACAGCATTATAAATCCACTACTACAGCTCTTTCCTAATAAACAGACTTGAAAAATAAACACAGATGCTAGCAAAAGAAAAATACAAAGCAGGAGCATAATTTTATTTTTAGTAGAAAAGCAACAACCTGTGTTGTCTGTAACTTTCATGATTCCATAACTAACCGCAGAATTATACCAAAACCCGTTTTAGAACCCAGCCATTCACTTGGCAGCAAAATACAGAGGAAAAAATATGGAATGTCTCTCTTGCAATCATTTAACCCATCAGCACAGGAGCTTCACAGAGATCTGAGCTGAAAAAAGACTGGTTCATCATCCTATCGAACCTGGATATGGCCTCCAAACAGAGGATGTCTCAGAGATTCAGGCCTTGGCTACACTTGAGAGTTACAGCACTGGTGGTGGCTTTACAGAGCTGTAACTCACTCCCCGTCCACACTGGCAAGGCACATACAGCGCTATATCTCTCTGGCTACAGCGGTGCTTGTACTCCACCTCCACGAGAAGAATAAAGAGTATAGCTGCTGCTGCAGAGCTGGGGTGCCAGCGTAAACAGGGAATAATCTTACTACGCTGTGACTGACTTCCGGAAGGTTCCCATAATGCTTTTAAGTAAAGATTACGCTTTTTGTTTTGTTGTGAACCCAGGGTTCCCGAAGCTGCTTATCAAAAAAACAAACACGGCTACTGTTTGCTGTGAATGAGCTCTCTTTGGAATGCCCACAGCTTGAGGAGAGAAGCAGGAGGGAGGGGGGGCGGGATCCGTTTTGGGGAGGCTGCTTATCTAGTCTGTGAGAAAAAAGACAAACAGCTGTTGTTTGCTTTCAGTGAGCGAGAGAGGGGTGGGGAAGAGGGTCGGAACTTGCAGCTGCTGACAAAGTGTCGGCTCCAAAAATCCACTCTCTCTCCCCCTCACACTCCTTGTCACACTCCACCCCAACCCCTCCTTTTGAAAAGCACGTTGCAGCCACTTGAACGCTGGGATAGCTGCCCATAATGCACCGCTCTCAATGCTGCTGCAGATACTGCAAATGTGGCCATGACAGTGCACTGGCAGCTGTCAGTGTGGCTAGATTGCAGCGCTTTCCCTACTCAGCTGTACGAAGACAAGTGTAGCCATACCCTAAGCTATAACCGTGGCAGCTGCTTTTGTTGTAAACTTATAACAAATGTTGCCCTTCACATGAGTCAGTTAAATGCTCTGTGTTTTTAGAGCAACAACTTGAGATGGTTAGGAAGAATAGAAAAAAAAATTACAAATATTTTCTCAAAACTTTTTTCCTTTGTACTTAACATTTAGAAAAAAAAATCTCAAAAATTTCATTAACATTTTTTCAATATTTTTTGTTTTAAAATTTTTACAAATGCACCTCTGATCAGTGTCTCTGAATTTCTGTCCTCCTCCCCACATCAGCAAACAGTGGCTGTCCCAAGAAGCCCCCTTAAAGAAGGGTGTGACATAGTGCAGTCTATATGGTTTTATAAAAAATTAATAATAACTGAATATATGTAACTGAGATATACTTCATGCAAAAGGTCTCGTGTAAGGTATCATTACAAAGCTTGTAATCTACTGAGTGTAATCGTCCTATTTGTATAAATATACCACTCTTGTATCTGGGACTAGAAATATGAAATATCACTCTGAGGGCCTATTGTAATTATGTAAAGTGTGGGCCATTAATGGTGGTTTGGAATCTTGATGATTCCTATTAACTAGGATCACTGTCTGCAGATGGGTGTGTTTTACCTGTAAGTCTTCCTGTACACATGTGTGCTGGCAAGTGGGTAATGAAGTCTTGCAGTGACATGTGATCATGTCACCTGAACTGGAATCCATCTTTAACCTGGTGTCTTTCCATTGAGAAAGAGGGAGTGGGAATTCAGGGTATGAGTGTGAGTGTGGTTGGAGCGGCAGCGCTGGGAGAGAGCTCTCCCAGCGCTGCATGTAAACCACATCCTTTACAGGTGTAGTGTGCAAGCTGCGCTCCCAGCGCTGCTGCCCTGATTACATTGACGCTTTACAGCGCTGTATCTTGCAGCGCTCAGGGGGGTGTTTTTTCACACCCCTGAGTGCGAAAGTTGCAGCACTGTAAAGTGTGAGTGTAGCGATGGCCTCAGAGAGGGACAAAAGGATTCCTGCCTTATGCAAAAGATATATAAAGGGGTGGAAGAGAACAAAGGAGGGAGAAGAGCCATCATGAAGAATCTCCTAGCTACCACCTAAGCGGGAACAAGAGCTGTACCACGGGGAAAGAATTGTACCCAGGCCTAGAAGGTGTCCAATCTGAGGAAAAAACTTACTGAAGCATCTCTGAGGGTGAGATTATCTGTATTCAGTTTGATTAGACATAGATTTACATGTTTTATTTTATTTTGCTTGGTGACTTACTTTGTTCTCTCTGTTACTACTTGGAACCACTTAAATCTTACTTTCTGTATTTAATAAAATCACTTTTTACTTATTAATTAACTCAGAGTATGTATTAATACCTGGGGGAGCAAACAACTGTGCATATCTCTCTATCAGTGTTATAGAGGGCCAACAGTTTGAGTTTACTCTGCATAAGCTTTATACAGGGTAAAACAGATTTATTTGGGTTTAGACCCCATTAGGAGTTGGACATCTTAGTGCTAAAGACAAACACACTTCTGTGAGCTGTTTTCAGATAAATCTGCAGCTTTGGGGCGAGTAATTCAGACCCTGAGTCTTTGTTGGAGCAGACTGGAGTGTCTGGCTCAGCAAGACAGGGTGCTGGAGTCCTGAGCTGGCAGGGAAAACAGGGATAGAAGTAGTCTTGGCACACCGGTTCGCAGCTCCCAAGGGGGTTTCTGTGATCCAACCCGTCACAAAGGGTTCTTGCTGCCGTGGGCTGTGCAGAAATGTAATCAGCTTTGGGCTGCCCAGAGATACATGTGGCCAACGATGAGCGGAATGATGTGCAGCTATGATCACTGATGTATGTCTGAACAATGTATGAGCAAGAGTTTAGGACCTGAGAGCAGCTAAATACCAAGATCTCTACTCAGTTTTCACTCTGTCTTTAGGAACACTTAATGAAGTCAACAGCAATTTTCTAGAGTAGAGATTTTAGGACTGGGACTTCAGGGGTTCAAACCTGCAGTCCCCTGCTCAGGCCTTCTGGGAGTTTTGTCTGAACAAGATCTGAGATTAGGAACGTAGGCCTGGTGATGTGTTATGTTTTCTACATACAAAGAGCAAACTCTGTCCTAGATGACTTTTATTTCAGATTAAGGAAACCACCAAAGAAAGAACAAATAATAACGTTCAATGAGAGAGCGAGCGCAGGAGCACTGTCACTGCCTCAGTCACAATCATCTTGATCTGACCTGCAGCACTACCTTCCCTGCTAGACAGGCAGGGGGACTTTTTTACATTTAAAGGTGCAGTACACAGAAAACAGAATCATAACTATCCAAAATTCACTTAGCTACATATAAACAATAAGGTCCTTTATGCATGTGTGCGCACACATACAGATCTGAGCTAGATGGATAATAACCAGGCTTTTATGGCGTCACAAGGGTCAAACCAGGGAATATCTTTAAAATACTATTAGTTACAGACATTCCCAATGTGCGCACAACAGCTCTCTATAGATAGATAGATAGCTGTAGCTATATACATATGTATGGAGTAGTTATTTTTAGTACAAGCAACGTTAGTTTTGGTCTCAAGGCAGATACTTGTATCTAAGGCATATTAGTTCAGTCACCATTGAAAAGCTCTAATACGGATGTTGGAGTTTTTTGTGTTTTATTTTATTAAAGGAATTAATCAAATTACTTAATATATAAAGCTCAGTGGTTTGAGCATTAGCCTGCTAAACCCAAGGTTGTGAGTTCAATCCTTGACGGGGCCACCTAGGGATCTGGGGCAAAATCAGTACTTGGTCCTGCTAGTGAAGGCAGGGGGCTAGACTCAATGACCTTTCAAGGTCCCTTCCAGTTCTAGGAGATAGGATATCTCCTATAATAATATAACCTGTCCCTCCTAAATAGGGACAGTTTGTGTCTATGTAAAGAAACAAAACCCACACACGCAAAGGCAGAAACATTAACGGTGAGGAGTTGACAGGGTAAAGGAAAGAAACTCGCTTTTCCCCTCGCCTTGAATCAGATTCCACTTTGATACCAGCTTGTCACATACTCCTCTCCAGTGTCAACTGAGTCACTTACCTGTGGGTGCATAGTTATAGTCAACAGTGAACAGGGAATCCAGCCAAAGCACACTCAGGGCATGGCTACACTTACATTTTTGTAGCGCTTGTAGTTACAGCTGTGGTCGTACAGCTGTGTAGGGCCAGCGCTGCAGTGTGTCCACACTGACAGCGACCAGCGCTG
>NC_133771.1:201891259-201960310 GCF_003597395.2 Chelonoidis abingdonii
CTGTTTTGCTTTCTTTGTCCCTTTGTCTAATTCCCGCTCTTTTATCTGTATAAATAAGACTGTTTGGGTCTTGCATTGCCACTCACATTATCTGGACGCTATTGGCGGAGCGCTGAGCTAATAAAACAGAGTGGTCTGACAAATTGTGAGTCCTGATTCTAACTTTGACACTGTGTAACGTTTCTGTAGCAGGTTGACCTTTTGTATGAATAGGCCAGCCTGCCTTGCAGCTGGAAAAGCCCACTGTGGGTTTTGGTTGAGTGAGGCATATGGGGTCTCACTCTCTGAGGATCCTCAGCTCTCACTGAAATCCGTGGTAAAATATGACTAGCACACGCTGTTGTTTAAGGATGCTCAGAACCTCAGAATCAGGCCTGTTGGGACGTAACCAAGGAACTATGTGTCGAATGAATGAGACCCTCATTTCATGTTTCTTAGCTTGTGGGAACTCCATCTCAAAGGAAAGATGAACCTTTACATGTTAACTCTTCCCCTTTAGTTTTCCACCCAGTATAAACCAGAGTCTGTGACATCTTCCCTCAACCTCAAACAGCAATATTCCCTGCTCAATTTATTAACCCCAGAATGATGTTTTGGATCCACTACATATTTCTTATTTTGAGCAGAAGGAGAGTCTTCTAGCTAATGCACCGGACTGGAGGTCAGGAGAGCTGAGTTCTATTCCCAGCTCTGTTTCAGACTTTCTGAGGGAACTTTGGCAAGTCAGTTCACGTTGCTGTGTGTTCATTTCTGCACCCATAAAATGGGACGATAGTACTTGCCCATCACAAATGTCCATAGCTATCCGTGTGTGGGCAGCACAATGGATGCGTGAAGAATTCATACCAGTGTGAGCTGTATAACTTCTTCAGGTATGAAGATGGAGTTACTGTAACTAGGCAAATTCTGAGCCATTGTCATCACGTGGAATATATAGAGGGTAAGCTCCTTCGATGTGCTGTCCAACATTTGGCAAGTTCTTGGAATCATTCCCTTGACACCTTCTCTCCTCCATGAAAATGAAGTGGCAACGGAACATGTTTCTCATCAATACACTCAACAAACTCCTCTTTCTGTTTATACAAAAGCTGATGTGCATTATACTGAGAAGCTTTTGCCTCAGCCATTCAGCATATGGAAAAGTGGGACAGTCAGTTATCCAGAATTGTACTGTTATTTCTCTGTGTTAATGGCTAATAGCCAGTAGTGGTTTATCAGAGGCCTGGAATTGGCATACTCTGTCTGCTTATTTCTCAATAATTGTATACCAGAGAAATCTCTGCACTCTGCCCGCCCCCGCCCCCCATATCTTTGCCAGAGTGCAGCGATTTGCATTTCTTCAAGCCTGGAATATGCAATTTCCTGCAATCTTTTCCACTATAGCCCATACAAGTCCCTTTCCATTTGCCCATAGCAAACATGGCCACCTTTGCTTCTCAGCCCATTCCCTTCTCTATCAACTCCCACATTCCTCTCAATCTCTTCCCCTCTCCAGCTCTTCCTTCCTCACAAGCATATCTCCGATGAATGGATTCCTTTATTACCTTCACAGTCGTAAAGCTTCTACTCTAGCCTCCGTCTAACATCTCATCACCTCTTTGACCTTGGGAGTTTGTTTAGTGCAGAGATTCTCAAACTGGGGGTCAGGACCCCTCAGGGGATCGTGGGGTTATTACATGGGGGGTCGTGAGCTGTCAGCCTCCAACCCAAACCCCGCTTTCCCTCCAGCATTTTTAATGGTCACTTGCTGGAGGATTCTCACTTCAATAACTCAGACATAGGTTAGGGGGTTGTTATAAAAGTGGATGGGTGAGATTGTGTGGCCTGCATTGTGCAGTAGGTCAGATAGATGATCATAATGGTCCCTTCTGACTTTAAAGTCTATGAGTCTATGAGTCTATGTATAAAAAAAATTATAAGGAGGGGGGGTCGCACTCACAGGCTTGCTATGTGAAAGGGGTCACCAGTACAAAAGTTTGAGCCACTGGTTTAGTGTACGGTGGCTATTACCTAGTACACAGGAAGTCCCCTCAATGTTTCATCTAATGTTTCCCTCCAATGAGGTCACAGCTCATCCATATGTAATTAGAATGATGAAGAGACACATGAGAGCAGGATTCTATTTTTCCCAAGCTTCCTGAAAGTGTTTATATAACTTAAACCATCCAGCCACTGCCCTAAATCCCTATCCTCCTTCACCAGCATTAAGACGTGCATGGGGACCCTTGCATTAGCAGGTATATGTGGGGGAAAAACATTTCCCCAGTACTTACTCTGCCTTGTGGCTCTAAATGAGCAGTAGTTCTTCCACCTGATTTGGCCTTCATGTAATCCAGTGTCTGTCAGGATGGAGGGCTGTGATTTCACAGGGTATTGCACCTCCTTGTTTGACATGCCAGCAAATCTGGAATTGCCCCCACAAGCATCCACTGAACTAGCACAGTGAATCTAACCTGTAAGAGAGCGATTCCTTTATCTGTCAGATAAAGCATACACTGCCTCTTGTACACTGCACCAGTGACTTGAATTGCTGCACAACAGATCATGTTTAATCTTTGGCTAATTATCATGCTTTATTCATTGTTATTAATATTTAGGGCTTGGCATCTTCAGAGCACTTCACAGACATTTTAACTCCTTGCTCCTCACGCTACGGCTCTCAGGTAAGTATTGTTATTCCTATTTTACAGATGAAGAAACTGAGCGATGGAGGATTTCAGTGATTTGCCCAGTTCCACACAGTGAATCAGTGGCAGAATTAGAATTGAGGGGGCAGACCTTCAGCAGATGTAAAGTGGCAGAGCCCCACTGAAGTCAATGGATCTCAGGCAATTTACACCAACTGAGCATCTGTCCCTAAGTTTCCCGACTCCCAGTCCTGTGCTTGTTCCTTACCCCTTCGAGAGGAGTTATTTATAAGGGCAGCACCTGTCGAGACTGAGAGGCAAAGGATGGATTTCAGCATGAAGAACATTGTCAGTGGGCTGTGCTGGACAGAACTGGGATGTGCTTGTGAACTGCTGTGAATATAGATTCAGCCCCATGAAGGTTTCACACAGTTCCTGAAATTGCCAGAGCGTTCTCCAGCTCGACTCTCCCTGCAAAAGGCACCTTGTGTATCTGTGCCTCAGAAGTGTGGTATGTAACACAAGGGAAGGACACAGCACCCAGTGCCCTAAAATTTTGGATTTGGTGTGTGGACTGCCTGACAGATTAAGCTCTTTCTTCAATAGCTGCCTAACGCTTCATCCTTTATTTGCGTCCTGCGGCATATGACGTACGTTTTCACAAGAAAAAGGGATTCACCAGATAAGAAACTGCCATAGGAACCGAATTATCCAGCAAGAAGGTGGCAGAGGTTTGGTTTTATCAGTTGATTTCGTCATGGCTAGCAGCCCTTGTTTTTAATCACAGCACTGTACAATACACACCTGCAAACACAGCCCCTGCTTCCTGGAGCTTTCCCTCCAAAACTATTGAGCACCGTTCATCCTCAGTCTAAGCTTGCGTCTCTCAGGCAGGCATAGCCATTCTCACCAACCATGGGGAACGTCCCAGTAAGATCTTAAGTTCTCACAATTACTGCATTTCATGGAGCCTGATGGCACCACAACAACTCAACTACTAACAATACGGGGTGATGTATATTGACACTTCCTCCACTTAAAACAGAAGATGCTTGTTAGGCAACCCCCATGACACCAGCAGGGGAAAAAGTCCCCTTTCCCAGGATAACCAGGGGTACGGCTTCATTTCCAAAGCACAGCACTTGCTCAAATCACTGCCCAGACAGTAACTTACCCTCACAACACCCCTGTGAGGTAGGTAGGTAGGCAGGCAGGTATTATTAGCATATGACTGGGAACAGACTGTCCAAAATCCCGTTCTGACTGGATGGTGGGGCTTTCTTTGCCTATGTTGCACCAAACACCAACATCCACCTGTGCATAGCTGGGCACTATCCACTGATACATTCCAATAACCCTAGGGGGATGGGGAGGATGAGTTAATACTGGGAAAGATAATACATGTGTGGGAGGCATTTGGGTGCGTGGGGGGAGCATGAAGCAGGACAGCTGCCAAGGGAAGTGAAGGTGTCAAGCTGCCCTTTTGGTAGCAGTTTGGGGACTCCAGCTCCTTCTGTTACATTATTATATTATAGGGCCTAGGAGCCAGGACTGCACTGTGCAATACAGGTTCAGAGACGGGCTACTAGGATGATCCGAGGAATGAAAAACCTGTCTTATGAAAGGAGACTCAAAGAGCTTGGCTTGTTTAGCCTAACCAAAAGGCTTGCTCTTTATAAATATATCAGAGGGATTAATATTAGGGAGGGAGAGGAATTATTTAAGCTTAGTACCAATGTAGACACAAGATCAAATGGGTATAAACTGGACACTAGGAAGTTTAGACTTGAAATTAGACCAGTGAAGTTCTGGAACAGCCTTCCAAGGGCAGTAGTGGGGGCAAAAGACATATCTGGCTTTAAGACTAAGCTTGATAAGTTTATGGAGGGGATGGTATGATGGGATAGCTTAATTTTGGTCTTTATGATCAGCAGGTAAGTATGCCCAGTGGTCTGTGATGGGATGTTAGATGGGATGGGATCTGAGTTACTGCAGAGAATTCTTTCCTGGGTGCTGGCTGGTGAGTCTTGCCCACATGCTCAGGGTTTAGCTGATCGCCATATTTGGGGTCGGGAAGGAATTTTCCTCCAGGGCGGATTGGCAGAGGCCCTGGAGGTTTTTCGCCTTCCTCTGCAGCGTGGGGCATGGGTCACTTGCTGGTGGATTCTCTGCAGCTTGAGGTCTTCAAACCACAATTTGAGGACTTCAATAACTCAGACATAGGTTAGGGGTTTGTTATAGAAGTGGATGGGTAGGATTCTGTGGCCTGCTTTGTGCAGGAGGTCAGACTAGATGATCATATTGGTCCCTTCTGACCTTAAAGTCTATGAGTCTAGTCCTGTACAACCCAGACATAAAGACTTTTAACCCCCTTTCTACTGTAAACTCTACACTGGAAACAGAACAACCTTCTAGCTTTAGCATTTATACCAAAGCAGCCTTGGAGCCAAAGTCTTGCTTCAGGAAATGTTTTTAAAAAGAGCATATACACAAAGTGTGTGTGTGTGTGGTGTTTATAACCACTTTGCTTGTATAGTGTTTATAACCACTTTGCTTCTCGTTCCTCTTGTCTTCTCCTAGGAACTATTTTTCACAGAACAAGGAAGGATACGTGGCACACCCCTTTCTAGAAAATGGACATTTACAATGACTGAGCCGTTCTCTCACAGCGCTAAGCCTTGGCAGACTGTGCATCAGGAGGCTATTGGAGCACTTCATGTGTTGAAATTGTGTTTCAGGCTCACTCCTTGCAAAGCTTCTGAGGCACGAGGCACTTACAGCGACTCACACACCCAGGTGTGGCTTTGTGCTGTCTCCATTGCAGAGGGAAACGAGGAGAGAGGGACAGATTCTCTTTTTTACCCTAAGGCCTCTTTACATCATGCTGGCAGTTTAAACAGACACTGAAGTCCCAGGCCAAACTGTTGTAAAGACGTCTTAGGGAAGGTCTACACTACCCCTTGAGTCAATGTAACTTATGTTGCTCAGGAGGGTGAAAAAGACACACACACCCCGCCTGAGCGATGCAGATGACAGCAACGTAAGCGCTGACGCCGACATAGCTTCTGCCTCTCACAGAAGTAGAGTAATTGTGCCCATGGGAGAGAGCTTTCCCATTGACATAAAGCGTCAGAGCAGCCCAGGGGAGGGGGCCAGGGCTGGTGCTTCCATTTAGGCGGCCTAGGCAATTGCCTAGGGTGCCAGGATTATTGGGTGGCGGCATTTTGCCAGCAGGGGGGGTGACAGGCGGCTCCGGTGGACCTGCCGCAGCCATTCCTGAGGATGGTCCGCTGCTCCCACGGCTCCAGTGGACCTCCCGCAGGCTTGGCTGCAGCAGCTTCACCAGAGCTGCTGACCAGTGCATGGGGCGGCGAAATGGCCGTGCATCTAGGGCGCTAAAAATACTAACGCCGGTCCTGGAGGGGGCAAGTGGGGCAATTTTGCCCAGGCCCCGGGCCCTGCAGGGGCCCCTATGAGAGTTTTTTGGGGCCCCTGGAGCGGGGTACTTCACTCGCTTCGGGGGCCCCGGAAAACTCTGAAGGGCCCAGGCCCTCAGAGCTTCTTCCGCTCCGGGTCTTCAGCGGGGCGGGGGGGTGTCCTTCCGCTCCGTGGTGGAAGGACCTCCCCGCCACCAAATTACCGCCGAAGTGGAATCCTCTCGGCGGCCCTGTAAAGCGTCTTCACCAGACACACTACAGTGGAGCAGCTGCATCAGTGAAGTTGTGCCAAAGTAGCGCTTCTAGTCAGCGGCGGCTCCAGGCACCAGCACTCCAAGGCTGCCTGCCTGCCGTGCTTGGGGCAGCAACAAAGCTAGAGCCGCCCCTGCTTCTAGTGTCGACCTGCCCTACGTACAAATGAGAATCTGGGTCAGACAAGTCAAGTGACTTGAGTCAAGTGGCAGAACTGGGACTAGACCTCAGGGGTTCCTGGCCACCAATCCCATACTGAACCAGAAGCCTTCTCTCCCATAGTACATCCCACAGCTGAATCACAGCAAACTGACAAAGCCTTAATTGGGTAAAGGGCCACACCACGTTGTAACAAAAACAGCAGCACTTTGGAACTGCAATACAAAGATTGCTCCTCTCACTGACAGCCTGACCGATGTTCAAAGTACCAGAGTGAAACTGACAGGTCCTTATATGCTGACACCTGCTATCCTAAGAAGGTCTGGAATACTCCTGTTTGTATAACTTCTTGGACTGTTCGAAACTAAGAAACTTTAGATACCTCCCATTACAGAGGTAGCCTCCTACTCAAAGCAAAGGCAGGTTACTTGAAGTCTCCAAAGAACCTCTCCACACTGAGCAACAATGTGGCACTCTCTTCTCTGATGTCACATTCAGAAGAGCCAGCCACCTCTGCCATCAGTATTTGCACGAGCGTTGCTGGCTGGAATAGGCTGGTTGACTGGCGTAGTGAGGTCATACTGTTGAAATATCGCTTTGTGGAATAACGTTTCCAGGAGTGACATTGAGAAAACAATGGTCTTGCGTCAGAGAAACCCACCACTAAACCAGAGAGTCTGAGACAGCTGTGGATAACCTGGTAGATCTTCTAATTCCACCTATGGTCCCTCTCTGCCTCCCCTCTCACTGGAATAAATCAGTAGTAACCTTAATGAAATCCATGCATCCGCACCAGTGCTAAATAGGGTTAAGTGAGGGCCTCAGAACCTAAACTATGTCGTTATGATCCTGGTCCCTGGCTCCCTCCCCTTAGAGAGTGCAGCCACAGGAAAGGGAGGGCACAACTTCAGAAAATGCATAGCAGCCTGGAGTCTGTTGGGGGAAGGCTATCTTTCAACTCCTGTGGAGTACACTGGCTCCGGGGAGAAGGGACAGTAATTGCCCCTTCTGATTCAAAGACCAAAAAATACTTATTTCATACAAAGAAACTGGTATATAAATGGCAGGAAAATCAATTGACTCAGCATGTTTTCAGCCTGGAGACAAATCGAGGAAGGGACCAGTGAAATTGTACAACTCAGTTATACACATTAATGCAAAGGAATTGGAATTGTTTACAGACCGTATCAATATTACAAAGAAATCCTGGTGATCTGTGCTGGCAGCAATACAGATGTGATTGGCTTTACTGGCCTGGCTGCTGAGCACACAACAGCTGCTTCGTCTGCCAGCATGCAGTCCCTTTGCCACAGCTTCTGTAAAGTGCTCTGAAATACGGTGTTCTTTGTGTGATATGGTCTGGTGCATCATAAGTACAATAGCCGAATACCAGGCCAGTCCTACACAGGAACAAGATGCTTCAAGGACCTTTTATAGAATTTTTTTTGGAATGATGTTATTTTAAGGACCCGATTTAATGTCAAGTAAAGTGAACAGAAAGTTTCTCATCAACTTAATTGCATTTTGGATCAGGCCCCGCGTTACAAGAAGGACAGATGCTAAAATGTACAATCTCATTTGCATTAAAGATACTATAACCTTGGATCCATTACAATTTTGCATTGTACATGCACCTCAAAGAGTACAAACAAAAGGAACACCCAAGTCGAAATGACAAAGCCGTCATATAGGACTGCACAGTGTTTAAGGCAAGTAACATCATGTGTAAGAGCAGACAATGAGAAATATTACTTATGACAAGGATTATCAAAAGAAATATGTAGTTTGGCACTGAGAAAGTGATTTTCCAGGGAATCTCTTGGATGTCTCTTGCTACATTAGGATAATGAAAGGACTGGCTCATTGTACAAGCTTAAAATAGTTTTGCTACCTGCAAGATTCCAGGTTTCTTGAACATTAAGAAGAATGGTCCTGAACAATCTTATGGTCCATACAAATTCTCCAGCACTTTTTTGCACAAGCAGGAGTGTTGGCCTTGGTTAAATTCCAGCCCCAGTAATTAGCCTAGCTCCCTAAACGTAACTAATGCAATGTGCTTTACATGAGGCTCCATCTAAAATCTATCCAGAAACTGAAGCTAGTGCAGAATTCCACAGCTTGTTTGTTACAGGGTACATCCTGTGGGGAGCACGGCACCCCTGCTTTTGGATCAGCCCTGGCAACCTATCAGGTACCGTGTAGAATCTGAACTATGCGCTTTGACCTATAAGGCGCTCAATGGCCTGGGACCTAATGAACACGCTATGCTGCCACAGTTGGGACTGTGGAATAGGGACAACTGGGTTGGCACTCCAGAGAGAGGGGGCAGGGTATTCTGCCAGGGGCCCGCCAATCTAAGAGTCATACCCCACGTTGGTCCAAAATATCCCTAGTGCGTTGACCTTCAGGACAGGTGGTAAGGCCTCTTTTGTGTTCCCGAGCTGAGAGGAACTGGGAGGAATCTTACGGGGGATTGT
This sequence comes from Chelonoidis abingdonii, assembly GCF_003597395.2. Lineage (NCBI taxonomy): Eukaryota > Metazoa > Chordata > Testudines > Testudinidae > Chelonoidis > Chelonoidis abingdonii. The sequence continues at coordinate 201,900,212 of NC_133771.1, forward strand.
AAGATTGTGACATTACTGTCAGGAGCTGGGTGGTGAGCATGTTAATTATTGGGCAAAGGGGAGTCCCGCAAGGAGTTTCTTTATACCACTATATTTTTAAAACAAGTCAAGGAGTGTCGTGGGCTCTTTTTTTATGAACATGGGTTTAAATCAAAAGAATAAATTCTATGTGCAGTTTCAGAGCTGACTGACTCATTCGTCGCTTCCTATCTTAAGCATGTGTGTAGCATTGCTGTGCACAATTCATTTCACCTCACAGGTGGCTGCGTTTCATTGGTGTGGGCTGTGATCCCTGTGTACACCTTGTGTAGCAGTTTGTAAAGGAAGACTAAGGGAGAGAATTGCTGCTTTTTACCTAGGGTAAATGTTCATTGCTGAGACAAGCCAACAATAGCGCAACTGCTCCCCTCTGTTCCACAAGCAATAATGATGCTAACCACGCCTGGGAGGCTCACACAGAGAGGAGCCGGGACCATGCATAGCACTGACTTGTGAGGAAAGGGAAGCCTCACCCTTTAAACAGTGTTCATTCTGAGGCCCTGTCTCAGTGGCAGTCTGGTCACTGATTCCAATGAGCTGTGGCTCTGGCCCTGTGGGGGCAGTGTAGAAGTCAGGGAGCAGCTGGTTCAATTTCAGGCAGAAGACCCTGTAGGATTAAAATTTGCCCCATTAAGTCCTGGCCTATGGCTTCTTCCACCTCCTGTGGTAAGAACAGACACGATGAGAATGAACTGCTGCAGACAAGGGGTCCAACAGCGGTACCTCTGTCAAGCTGGCTATGCTGCTCAAAGGGTCAGGGACACCAGGGAAGCATGCAAAGAAGGGCAGGCACAGCCATGCCAAGAGCTAGGATGATTACCAGCAATCACTGGATTCCACATGCCTTCCCCTCTCATGCCATCAGTAGTCCCTACTCTGGACAGCTGGGGGATAATGCTTTGGATTTTTCATCAGTTTCAACATTTTGAGTTTTTATATTCCTTTCTCGTCTGAGAAATGTAGCTTGGAAAAGGACGTGTCCTAATATGTCTGACTTGAGCCATTAAAGAAACAGGAACAGATTCTAGTGACAGCAGGGGCATGTGTGTGCTTAGGTGCGTAGAGCTGAATTCTTTGTTACTCAGGGTTGTTATAGACAATTCTCTTGTAGACGCAGTTATTCTATAACTTGCTATAGAAGTTCTCAGCCCAAGTGTAATTACTTTGCCAAAACTGGCTTAAAATTGGTTTGTCAGTTTTAAATACAGAGGAAAGCAGATCTTTTGTCTGCATCCAATCTTTGTTATGTTAGAGTTTAAAGTTGCGGGGCTCATTTCTATCACCAAAAGCTAGGAGAATAGAGAGCGAACGCTGCCACAATGTCTGCTTCCTGGGGATGTTTTGATAAAGTTGCTTGGCAATAGAATGAAGATCAGATTCCCCTGAGCTATTAATTTGGATTTTAAAATGACTGGTCTTCAGCATTTATTTGCTGTAACGTGTGCACAAAGGACAATGGGGTGTGTCTGTTAGAAATGCACTTTCTATTTTCCCATTAGATACTATTAAATAGGTGTTTCTGAGAAAGTACTGGCTCCTGCATTACATTACCCTGCCATTCAGGATTCCCTAGTTCTCAGACCTGTTTGTGGTGCAAATTCCATCTACAACCAGTATGTCCTCTTGGTTTAGCCTCTTTTCCCCTCCCCATGGACTTTTACTAATAAATATCTTTTTAACCCCAAAAAAGAATCCTTATTGGTACTGTTGTCATACACATGTATGCATGTACACACACCACACACATACCTGTGTTGTAGGAAACATCATAACATCATTATAAAGTGATCACTCTCTCCAGGGAGAGACAGACAGCCACACGCCTAACAAGTCTGTAGCTTCAAATCATTGCCACTGAAACTCAAAAGGTGAACACATAGCCAGTTCCTAACTGCAGTGCAAATGGTCTAGCATGTTAACAAGGCAGCAGTCCACCTCTTTGCAAGTTTTCCCCGAGTTCACAGTACTGATTCTTTTGACTCTGGCTCCGCAGTGCTGGCTGGGGTGGGGACTTGGTTCCTGTGTGTTACCAGAGGCGATGTTTCCTCTTCAGATTTGCAGTTGGGAATTGCTTCTACATTGACTTCATCTAGCTCCTCCTCTTTCGCCGTCTTTTCTTTTTGATTCAGATAATGGAGGATACCTGCTCCCAGGGCATCTCCTTCAACGTTCACAACAGTGGTGGTTCGGTCCCTGGTCAATGGCAAAAGCACATAGGCACCGTTTTAACTTAAGCAATATAAATGATTAGGGGGCTGGAGCACATGACTTATGAGGAGAGGCTGAGGGAACTGGGATTGTTTAGTCTGCAGAACAGAAGAATGAGGAGGGATTTGATAGCTGCTTTCAACTACCTGAAAGGGGATTCCAAAGAGGATGGATCTAGACTGTTCTCAGTGGTAACTGATGACAGAACAAGGCGTAATGGTCTCAAGTTGCAGTGGGGGAGGTTTAGGTTGGATATTAGGAAAAACTTTTTCACTAGGAGGGTGGTGAAGCACTGGAATGGATTACCTAGGGAGGTGGTGGAATCTCCTTCCTTAGAGGTTTTTAAGGTCAGGCTTGACAAAGCCCTGGCTGGGCTGATTTAGTTGGGGATTGGTCCTGCTGTGAGCAGGGGGTTGGACTAGATGATCTCCTGAGGTCCCTTCCAACTCTGATACTCTATGATAATTCAATATATAGGGCCAAATTCATCCCTAGTGTAACGCCACAGAAGTCAATGGAGACAGAAGGAATAGTCATGGATTGACAGTGGAATTAGCTGTTCTCTATAGGTATCATCATAGTTTAAGTATTATAGAAATGTAGAGTGTTTTATGAGTGGCTCCAACTATTAGCGTTGGCTGTTCTCAATCTCTATGCTTCCTCTTCAGCTGCCAGTGTAACACTTCACCTCTAGACAGGGGGCACCCACAAGGGATCTCCCCTAAGATAGATGTGCTTTCTCCACTATCCCACTACTTCCACTTCCCTCCCTCCACAGCTGTCCCCACCAGCATAGGAAGAGAGAGCCCTGAATCCATTCCTGACCTTGAGTCCCCTGAATGGCCACTCATGGCCCACTGCTAGTCTTCCATCACAGAGGTGGGACGGGCTGCCAAGTCTGGATATGGATGAATTGGGCTCTTCGTTTTTAACTAAAGGGAAGCCTGAAGTCTGCACATCACCCACAAGCTCAGCGAGCACACATGGGAGCCTATTCCAGGACGTAGACAGGAAGCACAGTGAAACCTGGTGCACAGTGAAACCTGGTGATGTTCTAGCCTGAATCAGATCTTCCAACCCATGATGTTCAGGTGAGTACGAAATCAGGCACCAAAGCACCATCACTAGTGCTGCTGTCTGGGCTTTGGTACCATCTCCCATCCTGCTGTCCCTGGGCCATGCACCACAAGCGAATGTGACAAGGCTACAGAGTAATGGAAGGAGGTTTCTGGATCACGTTGTTGCTCTGAAGTGGGCGAGAGGATTAAAACGACAGCTATCTGCTAAAAACGGGCACATTTCTTCCCTCTGTGCTTTGGGACCTCACTCAGTCTACTCATGGACTAATTTCACCATGTGCTGAACTTGCGACTTGGTACTATTTGCTTATTCAACGCTTTGCAATAAAATAAGTCACAAGGTTACTTCCCTCCTGCTCCAACATCCTCATCATTATAATCACATCAGCTGCAACAACCAGGCTGCTTCCCGTGCAGTACTGACAGCAATGCATTGCGGTGTACTATGAAGGGAAGGTACTATGTGTGGAGGAGGCACGTGATACACAGAGAGTGCAGTTTAGTACTCAAGAAAAAGTGGGCTCAGAGCCATCCAGACCTAGAGGGAGCACTGGGAAGTCCTATGCAAGACTCCTGCAGCTCCCAGGCCCACAGAGGATGATGCAGCCACTGTCACACCTGTCAGGAAGGTGCGTCATGTGTGGCCGCGTGTGGAAGGAGGTGGCTAGGGCCACTGCTCTGCCTCCTCCCACAACCCGTTTTAAAGTGGCTGGTGCCCGAGGTGACCAGGCTAGTGCCTCCAGGAAGCACAGCGACTGCGACTATGCCTGGCCCTGCACAATGAGGACAAGTGGGTGGGGATGAGGTGGGAAGGGAGAATGATTGTTGCCCTTTTCCCTTGCCTTGTGCATCCAACAATAACCTGGCCCAAGGATTTGCCTCAATAGCCTTCTCCAGCCAATGGTCTTGACTGCAGAGTAGGTCAGCGCACTCTAAACCTTTTATTTCACTAGCACTGCAAGGTCGGTGTTAGCCTAACATTTAAGTACTTTTTCTGGGTTATTAAGATTGATTGATAAATTTCGTGGGCATTGGGGCAAGGAGAGGTTCAGAGTCAGTGGTAAAACTCTGCTGTAAGGGGGGAGTTCGCAGGCGGACAGCAATGATTAAAGGGCGTTAGAGATTGGTTGAGCAGAAAAGGCTCAGAGCCCCATTTTAGACAGCTCAGTTAAAGTGACAGGAGAGCTATCTACGCCTCTCAGGTATTCGCAGATGGTCCCCATGTTACTGAACTGAGCAATACAAATGGGGTCTTTTAACCTTTCCCCCGGGAGAGAAGTTATTTAGGGTGGTAGAAGAGGGTAAATTTAGGAGTCATGAGAAGAAAGTTAATCTGAATAGTAGGATCAGACTCTTCACCCTGGGATCTGTCAGGCTGTGGGATAATCTCCCCTGATTTCAGAAGGGAGATTTGTCTTGTTAAGAACTGAGCAGAACTGAATAAGAACGTCAGAATTTGGGCCTTATCTGGCTCTTTCCAACAGCAAAGAAAGGAGAGGAGCAAAAATAGCTAACTAAACTCCTGATGAAAACTGCTTCTGTCCAATAACATGTTCATGCAGCAATATCAGCTCTGTCTTATGAGCACTGCTTGTCCTGACTCCACTCTTCTACCAATGTAGGATTGTTCCCAGCCCTTTGTCTACCCTAGTTTTAAATGTCTGAAGCAACAGGGTGTGTACAGCTTTCCCCAGGGGACCACTGCACTGCCTAATGAATCCAATGCTCAGGAAGCTTTCCCCATTATTCAGCCTCAGTCCTCTTTTTCTTCTATCCCCTATACCCTTCGTACAGCTCTAAATAATTCCTCTCAAGGGAACTAGCATCAGTGGGAATTTCATCTCAGCAAAGATGAAGTACAAGTTGAATAAGTACTCTCGGATCTGCCCCATAGTTCTTATTTAACTGAAACTGAATTATGTTATTCTTGGCCTTTTCTGGTGAAGAGAGAGAGTGTGTAAACTCGATATACAACTGTTTGATTTGTGTTTTTGTTTTCTAGACTATTGCTTTTGTTCCCCTAGTGCTGTGCTTCCAATTACATATGCAGCCGCAGATGATATATATTATACAGTACTTACACAATCCAGTCCACTGCTAATATCAAGGATAGATCGTTGGTGGGAAGTCCAATGGCCTCCAGGATAATAGCAATGGTCAGAACTCCTCCAGCTGGGACTCCAGCCGCTCCAACGCTGGCTGCAGTGGCAGTCACACTGAGAATGTTTTCAAATATGAGTTAGTGCAGTTTCACTAACACGCTCATTCAATGGTTACAGTGCCTATTTTCCTACAGTGTCAATTTTAACCAAAGCAAAAGGAGGGGGGCAAATGTAACTTCTTTGTCTACAAATTCTTCCGTATCGGGCCATGTATTCTGCAGATGTCCATAATAGAAATTAATACTGTTGGGTGCTGAGTGCTGTTATTCTGCAAGAATCAAAACTAGCTATCCAAGTAATGACTCTGCTGCGAATACTACCAGTGTATTTTTAGATGAGCAATGTGCATCCTGGTGCATCTCTGCCATGTACATCAAAAATGATCACAGCAATCAAAGTGTGCTGGATGCTTTGCAATCAGAATCAGACCTGTTCCTGCCCAGAGGAGTGTAAGTGATCCAAATGGACAAGATGCAGGCAAAAGAGCAAGGGAAGGAAGCAAATAACAGGAACAGGGGTGGCTGGAAGGAAGGAAGCGGAGCATCCAGAATATAGCCCAGGGATGTCTGTGGGATGCAGAATGTTGGTGTCTTAGAGGTGTTAAAATTATTTGTGGGATCACAGAGATTTTGGAGGATCTTGGGGAGGGATCTGAAGGAGGAAAAAGACAGTTCATAGTATATAGGTTAAGTCAAGTGTGGAAGGAACAGCCCAGCATAAGGGTGCTTGCAGAAGAAGGTGCTTGATTAGCACAGGGATGGGTGCAGTATTGATAGACAAACAGGAGGGCACAAAAGGAACATGCAAAATGATAGGCGGAGTAAAGGCTCCCAACAAGGCAGTCGTGGAAAGCTAGGGATGGGACACAGGCCAGGGCAGAGGCACCCAGCACGTGAGGGCAAGGAGTATGAAACTGACGATGTGGAGCTGCCAAACGGAGCGCAAGGGGAGCAATGTGGTCAAAGTGCTGCACGCAGATGACGAACTCGAGGGCAGCATTCTGGGTAGATGGGAGGGCAGCGGCCTGGGCACTGAAAAGGCCAGAGAAAGGGAAGTTACCATAGACAAAGTGGGAAATTATCAAGGCAGGGAGGAACACAGCAATTAGCAGTGAGGACAGGAAGGAAAGGACGGGATTTGGATTGGCTGTAAAGAAAGAAGAGACTTATTGGTATCCGAACACGAAAGGTAAAAGAGAACAAAGTGTTAAGGAGGATATGGAGGGCAGGGGCATAGGAGAGGCCATGGAATTACCTAGCTTGATGGCCAGGGGATAGGGAAAGGGGAGCTTGAGATGGAGAGAAGAGTTCTGCACAAATGGTGTTTTTGAGATGCTCAGCATTCATTTAAGATTCAGATCTAGTCCTTAATCTCCAAATCTATCAAACCTCCCTAAATTCTAGTACACATCAAAACAAGATTTATAAAGCTTGAAAGACTCCTGTTGTATTGTTGGATAATATGTTCCACAGCAATTTACAGACTGCAGTTCAAAGGTCTGGTTTGGGTTGTCCTGAAGTCTCCGGGAATTAAAGATTCTGCCATGTGATGAAATCTCCAGGAATACGTCCAACCAGAACTGGCAACTGAAGGTCTGGAATTTGAACTGCTAGATATTAAACAATGATTAGTGTTTAAAAACAGAAAGACCCTAGGCTTAGCATGGTGTTTGAGGGCCACGGAGATGTGGTTGGAATCACAAGCAACTTACAGAATAGTAAAGATCTGTCCAGCATTGAGGTCAACATTATTCAGCTGAGCAATAAACACAGCTGCCACGCACTGGAATATAGCGGCTCCATCCATGTTCACAGTGGCCCCAATTGGAAGGATGAACCTACTGATCCTCTTGTCTACTCCATTGTTTTCTTCAATACACTTGATCATTGATGGGAGAGTAGCTGAGCTAGAAACAGACAGGAAATAAGACAATCATGGAGCAGTACAGTCCTGCCCCATTCAGTGCATAAGCTGTCAGGTTACTAGCATTTTTATTATTTCCATAGTACTGCTACGTCGAATTCTAGGCCAAGATTTTCAACATTAACTAGTGACTTTGGGTGCCTGACTTGAGATGTCTTAAAAAGGCCTGATTTTCAAAGGGCAGGTCGGGGGTCAGCACTTTTTGAAAATCAGGACCTTTTATAATGCCTCAAATTGGGCACCTCAGATAACTAGTCCCTTCTGAAAAGCTTGGCCAAGAGCAATGTGTAACTACCCTCAGCAAGAGCACAGCTTGTTTGTGAAGTGGTGCTCCCTTCTTCCTTGGTTATGGTCAGGAAAGAGATTCTCTTTAAATGAGAAAGCAAACAGATTCCCCAGTCCCACACACTGTGTCGCTGAAATTGTCAAAATATGGGCTGCACATCACTGCTAATAATGGCATCAATATTGCAAAAGGTTATGCCCGGATGTATAGTTACCCCTGCTGATGCCCCACTGGCATCAGTGGGAATCTGTAAGGGGCATACCGTATGCCTAACCACAGTCCTTTGCAGGATCAGGGCCAATATTTGCATCTGAAACTTGTTCACATTAAAACATTGATTTAGCATACCATTATTCCATACCAGAAACAAGCACAATAGCACACCTTGAACAAGTGGCAAAGGCTGTTGCGAATGGTGTTATAAGTCCTAAGAGAAAGCTGAAAGGATTTTTACGTGTGAATGCAAAATATATAAGCGGCAAAATGATTCCTCCATGGATGACGTGACCCAGAATTGAGGCAAAGATGTATTTTCCCAGGCTGGTTACCAGAAGGACAATATCTTCCATTTCTACAATCTTGCTTCCAACAAGGAATGTAATGCCAATAGGCACATACCTGCATAAAAAAAAACAAGGGTTGTCTTTCATTAATATTAAGCAAGAGAAACAAGCCTTAAAAAGCCACATACCACTTTCATTTTTAGGGACCAAATTCTCCCCGCCAGGAAACCTGTGTACAGCACTCTGCCCCTCCTGAAAGAGTGGAATCTGCAGTGAATTCCATGCCTCCAGAACCACAGAATACACGGGGCCATGCGCTCTATACACTTATGCTAAATAAATTTACGATGGACCGAGTTCTCTCTTGGCTGCTAAAGGGGATATTGTCAGCCTGGAAAAGTTGCCATTGGCCCCTGGCCTGAAAGAAACATCCAGGAAGGCTGTAAGTGGCACTGCCAGGAGAGGAGATGGTGCAGGAATGTTGGCAGACGCTATCAGGGAGATTGCACGCCCATAGGAGAGAGTGCACGAGAAGATGTCTATTGTGGAGTTTTATTCCACCAGCGAGGGTGCCAGGTTAGTTCCTGAAGCTCAGAAAGCACAGGGCCAGTCCAGGGAAGGCATTTAACTCTAGTATTTGTCTATAACAACTGAGTGTCTGGAGTCTCACTCAGGCCTATAGCTCTATACACACAGCCATCCACGGACACAACAAATCTTCGGACATCAGTAATTTGTTTGCGGTTTCCTTTGTCAGCAACAGTTTACAGTCCTCAAAGGGAGTTCCTTGGGAGCTGCATTTAGGCCCAAAACATGTCTCCAGCTCAAGGAGACTCGCTGCGTGCTGGAGAATTCCCTGGTCTGAGAGAATGAGAGAAATTCTCACCACATCACAGCAGCTACTACTCCAGTTTCCAGGCTTACTCCAGTCCATGGGCCCCCAAAGCAACAGCTGGCGGATCAGATATGAGTAGATCCACCGACATGTCTCTTCCTCTTCCATCCCACAATCTGCCCCGGCCCTCAGAAGAAAACCAATGTCACCTCTTGTACAGTACCCCAGTACTCCCCCTGGCCTGTGTGAGCAGCAGCTCCCCCTTCTTGGCTAGTATGATGAAGGCTTCCCATCTTATTTCAATTTATTTTAACCACTGGCTGACAACAGCCCTTAAAGGTTTGATGGTTGGGTTTGGTTCATAGAAGGGGAGGAGATTCCAGACACTTCTTATCTTGTAAGAATAGTTTTGCCCATCCCTAACTGTAACTCGAAAAGTGTGAGAGATTTTGGGTAAATAACAGGAGGACACCGATAGCCTTACAGAAGGAAAGAGGAGAAGTGAGAATTACTGTGCATTGCCATGTCAGGCTCAGAAGCATTCCAATAATCCACAAAGAAAAGGATTACACACAGCTGATTAATGTGGAGAGTTAGCTTCATAATGAGCTGAGTACAAGAACCACCACCTATCAGTTTTTGATAGCTTGGGAATTACACTCCAGAGTGAAAGCCGTAAGCTGCTTTGAGACTTTTACATTTAAATCCCTAATGACAGAAATGAATGTAAAGGTCTGTGTTTATAAGGTCAGATATTTTGTTGAATCCATTCCATTTCTTGGGGAAAAAAATAGCAGTTCAAGTGAAAAAACTCACCTGTCAGGATGTATATACATGGAGTTAGAAAAGAAATGAGCATAATTTGAGAGACTTCTTGAATGGTTACAGGTTTCAGAGTGATAATCCTGATTATCACTACAAAAGTTTTTTTCTCCTACTGATAATAGCCCACCTTAACTGATTACTCTCATTATTCTTAGTATGGCAACACTCATTTTTTCATGTCCTCTGTGTGTGTGTGTGTGTGTATATATATCCTCCTACTGTATTTTCCACTGCATGCATCCGATGAAGTGGGCTTTAGCCCACGAAAGCTTATGCTCAAATAAATTTGTTAGTCTCTAAGGTGCCCCAAATACGCCTTGTTCTTTTTTCTTGAATGGTTGTGGTTCTTCTCAATAGCAGTTTCAGCACCTAGAGTAACATGTTATTGGCTAAGCATTGTTTGACTGGACTTGGCAGAATGATATTCCCCATAGACAGTTGAACAGTTTGGGTCTCTTATATAAGATGTAACCTTCAGCCATTCAGCATACAGTACATAATGAATGGCAGGCATGACATTGGGGGCTCTGGTTTGGATCTCACATAAACTGGTGTAAATCAAGTGACTCTTCCAGCAGTGATTTTAGAAACTGCAGAACTTTTCAGAGGTCTTTGCTGAGTATGAGCTGCTCACTGTGACCTATCTACGGGGATGTTGAGTCTTTCAGCTGGCAAATCTGATCTAAAATTAACACCTTCTCTTACCCCATCAATAATTACACCTCAGATTATTAAACCGGGAAGAGTGTTTAAAATTCCACTTTCCTCTTCCCACTGTTTCTTTACTTCTATTTTGCTCTCAGCTTAGACAATGAAAAACAAATCAATGGATTCACTTTTACTTTCCTTTATAGTCTTAATGTAGCACTGGCCAAGTTGCAATTACCACATGGGAATATTTACTTTTTAAAAACTGAAATTAAAACTACAGATTTCCACTGGATTAAAATATATATAATCTTGGAAACATTTATGATTGACCTTAGCTTTTGTAAAACGTTGGGACAAATGAGTTCCAGCTATCTTTTACTGTAACTGTACTTATGGTTTTTCATTTCTATACTCTGGATAGTAGGATAGTTAGTTCTCCTCATACTTTAGCAGGGATCTAAAACTCTCATGGCAAATGTCACACAGAACTGTAGGCATGGACTCCAGAGAAGTGGGTGAAGGGAAGGTCCTGCTAATTACAACTCTGCAGAGGAGATAAAATAAACTATCATCAGAGGTTCAGCCTCCTTAGAAAATACATAGGCAACCAACAAATGAGGGAGCAGGGCTATGGAGGACGCTCTGGGAGATTAGGTACGGTTGCCAACCCTCCAGGATTGTCCTGAAGTCTCCAGGAAGAAAAGATTAATCTTTAACTAACAATTACGTAATGTGATGAAACCTCCAGGAATATGTCCAACTAAAATTGACAATCCTATCTGTAGGTTGAAAGTATTGGCTCCCACATTCCCTTCCCACCCAGGAACGTGAAAGAAGTCTTTTCTATATGAACTGAGACCTAAGATCTAAGGTGAAATCCTGGCTCCACTAAAGTCAATGACAAAACTCCTGTTGACTTGAATAGGGTCAAGATTTTCACCTATTTTGTCACTTTAATGCAGTGGTTCCCAAACTTCAACAACCTGTGAACCCTTTCACTAAAATATCAAGTCTTGTGAACCCCCTCCTAAAAATGAATATTTCCAGGGATCTTCTCCTTTATCTGAGTATAAATTATAAAAGCAGTGATCTAGGAAATATAAGTTTTGTTACGACATGCACATTACACACGATTATTATTTATTATTACAGTACTGTTATTACATTATGAAAATGGCAACACTCTTCCAATATCTCACTTTCATAGCTTATATCACTTTGAATAAGCCTGTTATAAGACAAGGCTCCTATGTTTCATTAAGGAGCATCACATGTGAAACATCATGATGGTATTAAAGAAGCCAACTCAAAGAGTTCCTCCTACACAAGCATTCAGGTCTTGAGCAGTCCAGGCAAACAAGGTACATTACAACAAAGCTTAAACTTGTTCTTCAAAATAATTTTAAAAAACAATACTATTTAATTTAAAAAACAGCAAAAAATATCCACCTCCCTTTCCATTTTTTATAAGGAGTCTTGAAGTTTAAATCTTCTCAGTGTGATAGATATGCTTGCTTTGATCTGCTTAGCTCTTGGAAGTCCAGGGGCTCCGGGCTACTGGCCCCATGGTTTCTAGAGCCAGCTCTGTCCGCCATTATGGAATTTTTCCCTGAGAACATTTCATGGACCCCAGTTTGGGAACCACTGCTCTAATGGGAACTCCTAACTACTCTTGTTATACGAAGGAATGGAGATATTCAGTTGTGATTTGTCAGTTCTGCGTTCTGTAACCAAGCACTTCTTCAACAGCAGACATTCCTTAGAACCCAAATAATGTTGTTATTGTTAAACATCTTCTTTCTTTTTGCGTGTATTGCTACAGCTTAGTTTGAATTCAGGGCCTGAGTTTCAAATAATCATAAGATAAAGAAATGAACTAAAATATGTGATCACAGTTGTGCACCTACTTTGCACATGCAATTATTTCAACTGTGCATGTAAACTGGGGTTTTGCATGTACAAATTCCCAACTTACCTGCGCAGTCACAGTAATATCGCATAAAATTAGGCATGTAATTGTGTACTCACCCAGGTTTCTGATGCTTAGAAAAAATAAGGCTTGATTTTCAAAGTAATCAAAACTGAGTCCTGCAGCTGATTCCTAGAGTCTGTCATTCTCAAGAGACAGCCTACCGTGCGAGGGACCTTCTGCATACTGCTCATGTGCAAAGAAAGAGGCTGCATTCTTTATTTTCAAGAGGCAACACTGATAAACACAGGAGAAAATATAGTGGGCAAAACAGCCATCGAGTTCCAGACTCATTGGACTGATGCTGGGCCACTCACTCTTTACTCTGGTGATGGATGTGGCACCAAAAACCCAGCTAGGTAGGTAAAGACAGATATTCCTAAACCAGGAAGTACTGCTGTCATGGTAACATATTTACAACCACACTTACCACATAATCCAAGACACCAAGACCATAGTTGCCTCATTGAATGAGTTAAAGAAACGAATCAGTTCCTCTCCTTCTGGGCCAAGTTTTTTCAAAGCTACTCCCAAAACCAGAGCAAACAAAACCAGTCCCAGAATATTCATCCCTTCAATCTCTGTGCCAATAGGGATCTGTGGTAACAAAATAAACGACATGTTTGTTAAGTATCATACTGATGTGGAATTGAATAAAAATGAATCTCTTGTTATTCTGCTCTGATAAATCTGAAATCAGCATGGCAGAACCTCCCAAGGGATGGAAAAGGACATTATGCAAAGCAACCGAACAACACTGCAGAGGAAATAAAAGGGAATGTGCTTCTGTTTCAGTATTCATGGGAACTAGTTACCATCCGATCCTGCAGTCCTTGTGCGTACAAACTTTCCCATTGAGTCCAGTAGTAGTTATGCAGGCATCAGGGCAGAAGGGCTGGTACAGGTCAAAATGGTGACAAATCACCCATGGTCAGGACAGAACTGGGGAACTAGTTAAAGATTAGAAAGTCTCTTCCCCATGACCCTGAAAGGGAGCATGGTCTGTAAGATATTTCAAGTATTGAAGCTATTCGTATATTTTTGTAAAGCAGGTATCAGCCACAGCTAATTACCCATCTCTACTGATAATATATGGCATTATTTTGTGGGAGGAACCAAAACCCATTCACACTTATTCCACCTCCTAGAATAATTCATTTATGCAAACAGCCTGCTGCAGTCCATGGTTTGCTACTGGTTAGCTATGGATACATTCTACAGGTGGTATTTAGAAAAAGATGGGAAATAGTGAAAAATTCTTAATCCATCTTTCTCTCTCAGCACCATCAGACTTGGGTGGTGCAGATGAAAAGATGTATCATGTTCTCAGAAATAGTTTGGGTAATTGGTGCAAGTTAGAGGACAACAAAACTGATCTCGCTTTTCACATAAATGAGCTCACGATGTGCTGACAAGCGCTCTCTGCCAGTCCTTTTGAACTCATTTCCCTAGAAGAATGGTGGACTTGTTTGACATAATAACAAAATAGGGTCTGACTGAGTGCTCTCATGGCTTAATAAAAATATAATCGTTTTGACACACCATTTTTTCCCATTGGCAACACATGCTTCTTAATATCCCAGGTTGTTTTATTAGCTCATGTAAGCACAATAAAAGATTAGATCAGTGACTCACAGAAGGTTTACACTTCTGGCTAGTTGAAGTAGACATCTGCTCTATACCAGAAAGATAAATATATTCCCAGATAAAAGTTTAACATGTAGAATAAATGTAGACAAAAATTCAGAACACTGATGCACTTCAAATAAAAACAGCAATTTTAAGAGAGAAAATCCTTGTTTGAAAAGTGGTGGAGGTTGGGTGCCAGGGTGTCTCGATGCACAGTGGTTGGGCCGACAGGGGGAGCAGCTCCCTGTACAGTGATCCCTCCCCTGCCTGTGCACTTCCCACACCCAGAACTCCACCCCACTGAGCCCCAACTAGCTGCACACTGCCCCCCCCCCACGGGACCCTTGCATTAGCAGGTATATGTGGGGGAAAAACATTTCCCNAGCCCGCCCCACCTACACTAAGCCTTAACCACCTTCACCTGGACTCCCCTGCAGAGTCCTATTCCCTCTGCACCCAGAATCCCGCACCAAGCCTCTGTGCATCCAGATTCCCCCCTGCACCCAGACTCCCGACTGAGCTGCCTGCACCCAGATTGCACCACACAGAACATTGGTACTCTTGAGGGAATGCTGCACCAAAAAATTTAAATTCTGCCAAGTCCCGTATATTTTAATTGCCAAAATAACAAGAAATACTAACAATGTAATCACACCGTTTTCAATCCTTTTGGCAATTTATTTCAAAATTCTTGTCAGCAAATAGATGAAAACAGTGTGATTATATTGTGTTATTTTGACAAATAAAATAGGCAGAATTTTAAAATATTATGCACAGAATTTTTAATTTTTTTGGTGTAGAGTTCCCTCAGATGCAGGTGATGCACAGGTCAGAAAGAACCCAACTTGAATCTCAGATTCCAGGCTGTTTGCTTGCAGGCAGCAAGGAAAAAGAGCGTCAGTAGTGCTGCTAAAAATTTTTCCAATCGAACATTTTTTCCATCAGAAATCCCTTTTGTTAAAACTGAAACTTTTCATGGTAATGTGTTCATTTTGATGAATTTTCATGCTTGAAAAAAATTGGAAAAAAAATCATTTTAATAAGGTCAAAATGACCTTATCAGAACATTTTGATTATTCACTTTGAAATGACTTTTTGTTTTGAAATCTGATATAAAAATTTAAAACATTAAAATCAGAACAAAATGTTTCATTTTTGAACTTTTTGTTTTGCAGGAAATTTTGAAGTTTTCTCACCTCTACATGAAAGGATTTATTTAAGTATATTTACTTATGTATGCTTATTTACATAAACAGTGGAGTTACTCCTAATTTACACTGGTTCATATGACAGAAGAATTTTCATTACTAGTGCACCAGGACAAATTTTGCCAGGAGCTGACACCCCAGTGAGCTGCATGGACTCAGGCCCACTGTACTTATCTGGCTGGGATTCAGCTGCCCAGCATGCTTTGGGATGCACTTGGAAAACCATGTTTCTTTTTCTTTTTCTCAGAAGGTCTGAATGTGACTTTTGGCAGCTTAAAGGGTGGAATTCTTTACTATTCTCTTCTCTTTTAACTTTTACACCTTGCAGGGCTCTTGTTTGATGGAACTCTGTGTTTCCTGGAACACCATCAAGTATTCTTACTCTGACATTAATATCTGGCTGTGATAGCCAGTGATGTCTTGTAAAGATTTTCCCTCATCATGTATAAAAAGTTTTTTCCAAACACTGGAATTATGCCAGGGTGGAGACACTTTAATTTCGCTGGGAGTGATCCTAGTGCCTCTAGCAAAGGGTGGCCAGATAAAAGGAAACAAAGCACCATTCAGCGTTAAATTTCAACTCTGCTATCATGTTACTTATGGATGGATGATAGTTACATTTGAACAGGGGCTTTTTTTTTTTTTTTAACAATACATAGCGTCAGTATCGAGATGGGCTCCAGACTAGATCTGAAGGTGACAGGTGCCTCACAGCAGTATTCTTCATCAAGATATAAAGTATTCAATTTAACATGGGGCAATGTTTTTCCTCCTTCTCCTTTTTGTGCAACCAATATTAATTACATTACGGGCCTGATTCAAAGCTCACTGAAGTCACTGGAAAACCTCTCATTGACTTGAATGGCTCCTGGATCAGGCCATGTAGTATCGGTGGATTATGCTAGAGGGGAGTTATATTTCTGCTCAGCTATGTTCATTTATTATCTCATGTTCCCACTCAACTCCACCCCATCTATCTGTTTTGTACTGCTGTTGCACCCTCTCTGTCACTTTCCACCTTTATTACTTGTCTACACATTGCCTACCATAGTGGGGCCCTGGACTGAGATTCACAGATGCTACTGTGATATAGTTAATACTAATCATGTTTTAATTGTTATATTTCTTACCTACACCATATTGCACATGTACTTCTTTTCTGATGTTAACTATATATTGAAATTGGATAACCTATATCTCAGCTGACCCTTTCTGGGATATAGATTTCATTCAGTGTGCTAAAAAATAAACAAGCAGTAGGATCTTCAGATAGTTTTGAGGAACAGAACAATGCTCAATAATGTTTCTGCAATAATGCCTAAATTAAGGCAACAAGATGTGTGTCCTGTATATCAGCAGGGAACAAAGCTCTCATGAAAGCTATTTTTGTTTTCTGTCCATAAGACTGCTCTGTTGAGCAGTGCCTCAGGGGTGATGCACTCTAATGTTAGAAAAGAAAAGGCTTTTCAGTGTCAGGCAGTTTTAGAGACTAGAATTAAGAGGATCTTCTTCAAAGAGTTTATCAGTGGGCATTTTTTATTTCCCCATCTTTTTCAAGGTGTAGTGAAATACTTTAAATACCGCAGCTTACTCACTGGGAGCAAACTCCTGGAGTAAGATGCTAGGACTCCTTAATGACAACTGGCAAGGGGATTACAAGGATAATCCTGATCCTGGTACGTCCATTCTGGTTTACCAAAGAACATCATGTGAGGTCTCAGATGAAAGCCAGGATCACACTGGTCATTGATCTTGTTGTGAAATGTTTGTACAGATATCACGTAAGAAGTTATGTA
Organism: Chelonoidis abingdonii; assembly: GCF_003597395.2. Taxonomy (NCBI): domain Eukaryota; kingdom Metazoa; phylum Chordata; order Testudines; family Testudinidae; genus Chelonoidis; species Chelonoidis abingdonii. The sequence continues at coordinate 201,917,325 of NC_133771.1, forward strand.
CATATACTGAAATGTGTTCTTAGATTCTGTATCACAACAGAGATGGAGAAACAGGTTTTCTGTCAAACAAAAGATGTCTCTTCACCTGTCTCTGTGAAGATGTTAATTAAGCATTGTACACAAACACAATGGTTGCCCATTTACACAGAAGCTATCAAAGCTAGGTAAAGCCCACAGGGCAACAGCACATAGGAAAACAAACCAAGGGGGTTCTGCTGTCTCTGAAACATACATGAACTTTCGGGATATAAGCAAAAGGCAAAGAAGACACCTCCAGATCCTGCACCTAGGAAATAAATGGGCATCACCTTTACAGTCATGGAAACGGGATGAAACCTTGGGTGAAATGCTGCACAGGACTTTGGGTGAGATAAGCTTCTTTAGGCAAGATAACTTGTTAAGTCTAGTCTAGTCTCTAGAAATCATGTTATAGTTTTGTTTTATATATAACTTTTTGTTTCCAGTTTCCTTACTCACTATCACTTGACTCTTTTATAATAAACATATTGTTTTTTCTCTATAAATATACCTCAGTGCTGTGATCTTAAGCAACGTGCTGATCCTGTGTTGGATCGTAAAAGCTGGTGTGTAGACACCAGACCTGGTATTTCTGTGAGCGTTCAGCGGATAAGGGGCTGAACACTTCAAAGGGACGTGGGGACTGGAGTACACCTACTGATAACCTGCACGGCAAAGTAACGGCTGGCATAGCTCAGAGGAGAGTGCTTGGGTGGCTACTACGCCTGAGGAGATTCTTGGTCCTGGGTACCCTGAGAACCATCACAATGAGTACCTGCAACTTCCACTGCAGTCAACGGGGGAAGGGTTTGACCTCTCAGGGGTCAGCACTGTTCAGGATTTGACCCAATGGGAAGAAAGTGACTTCTGGAGGCAGCAGGATCTGGGAGGGGCTTGACAACAAAACAGGGATGAGGAAAGCAATTGACAGGCTTGTAGCTGCCATGCACAGATCTTGCTATGGGGGAAGCACTCTTCTCCTTGCCTCCAAGATCTAGGATGACCAGACAGTAAATGTGAAAAATCAGGATGGGGGTGGGGGGTAATAGGAGTCTGTATAAGAAAAAGACCCAAAAATCGGGACTGTCCCTATAAAATTGGGACATCTGGTCACCCTACCAAGAACTGAGAATCCCAAATGCCAGCAGGTTGCAGACCCAAGGGGCCAGCCAGGATGAGAACCAGCATTAGAGGGCAAGCGACAGCTGCTGCTCTGCTGGAGCACATTAGAGTCCTGGATCCAGCCACAGAAGAAATGCAGTGGGGATTCCCAGTCTCGTTATCCTGGTGGGTTGAAAAATAGGCTAGCCAGTGCACCTTCAAGCCAGTCTAGGTTGTGGGTAAAGGCTGCTGCCACAGCTACCAGCACGGGGAGAAGGAGGTGCTGAAAACCTGAGAGACAGGCAGGCCACGGCTCTCCTTCTGCAGCACTAACAGGATCCACCTCCTATCTCCTTTCCTCCACTGCCTTCCCCAGTCTCTATTGCTAGCAGGGACCAAGAGCAAGCGTGGGCAACCCTCCTGTACCAGCAGCTATGAAGTAGGCTGGAGGTGCTGCTGCTGGTGGAGGCTGTGAGAGCCTAGACTTGAACTGGAAATGCAGGCAGGGGCCTGTTAAACTCCAAATTCAGGCTAAACATTAACTGATTAAAAAATTCAGTGTGATAAACACCCCCTCCTCCACTACCCAACAGAATGGGCTGAAAGTGCTGTTATGCTTGGGAAAGTGACCATGAAAAATAGTATCCTGGAATCTTGCGTTGGTCTCTAAATAACTTCCGGTTCAAATATACTAAGTTTACAAGACTAACAACAGGCATGTTTGAAAATCTCACCCTATGGGCAAGATTCCCCTGAGCGGGGAGCAGAGGTAGGTCAATGCTGGCCACTTCTGGATATGACACCCAAAGTATCCATAGCCCATACTTTTGAAAATAAGGATGGCTGCCATCGCCACCACCTGCAAATCAGATGTAGTTTTCTGGCTACTTGCAGATATGCCTCTGTTCTGCTTTAATTTGTCATGTTCATCCCCTTGAACCAACTGTTTCTGCCTTAAATCAGCGACTAAATAAAATAAAGATGCAATGAAGCTGTAACTAGAAACAATCTTAACCAATCTACTGGTTTAAATAATGCAAGGAGGAAAAGAATCATGTCTGAGCTTCTCTTATATTGTTTATATCCTCCAGCAAGTAGGGCACTAACCTCGGACTCTGGAGCTGTGATTTCAATTCCCTTCTCCTCCACAGACTACCTGTGTGACCCTGGGCCTCAGCTCTCCAGCTATAAAATGGGAGTAATAACAGTTCCCTACCTCTCAGGGATGTTGTGAGGTAAAGACATTAATGACTCTGAAACATACAGATACTACAGTAACACATGTCAGAAAAGTATGATAGAGAGAGAGAGAGAGACAGAGAGAGAGAAACTGCCTTACCTTCTCAAACGTAACATTTCCAACAGAGATGTTTCTTACTATTATCTTATAATCCGTTGCATACTGTGGATACAAAAAACAACACGTTTTCTGTCCATTAGATTATCACTGTGACCCTATCTGTGTTAGTATAACATTTCATCACTGTAAGGTTACCAGTACGATTTCACCAGATTGTTTTGATCTGGGCCCAAGCTCTAGATCAGGATAAAAAAGGATCTCTACAAACTAACTAAACTTGCATAGAGGGAGGGGACACTAGTGAGAATCAGAAATAATTCTACTGGTAATGGATAAATGGAGTTATTCCTAATTTACACCAGTGCAATAGAGATCAGAATCAGGCCCACTAACCCAGCTTGACTTTGGCCCTTCTTGCAAAAGAAAAGGGAGCAATTAGGTATAAAGTTTCCTCCTTGTGTGGAGATACCAGAGCACAATCTTCTACTGCACAACTTTAAAGAGACAGTGCTCCTTTAAGTTGTCCAATAGCTGTAACCTCCCCAGTGCCCACTAAAGTACGTTGTCTATAAATATCTATTTCTTAAATACCAAACAGTTTTAAATTCAAAGTCATGACTTACATTTTCAAAACTGATGAGTATTTTGGGATTGGCATGTATTTTTGGTATGCAGTGCTGTAGCTGTGTTGGTCCCAAGATAGTAGAGAGACGAGGTGGGTGAGGTAATAGCTTTTATTGGACCAACTTTTGTTGGTGAGAGAGACGAGCTTTTGAGCCTTGTCTCTCAAACATATTTTTGGCAGCTTTTCAGACCAATGTACTGATTTCAATTAGTATTCTTTGAAAAACAGACAGCAAATGGCCCAGAGAATTAAGGTAAATGAAGTTATTATCTGAAAAGCTCTGACTGGCTGAAATTCACCCTGATGCAGAGGACAAGCACAAGACCTATGCAACACATACATCCTATTTTGGGGGCTTAAGTGGAATGTATATGGTGCTTATATTGGCCACCTATACAAATATAAGTGTCACTGACCTGTAAGTTAGATTGGGATATCAAGAATATAAAATAACACACCCAAAAACAAGGCCATAAATGACAGGCCTCAGAGTAGCAGCCATGTTAGTCTGTATCCGCAAAAAGAACAGGAGTGCTTGTGGCACCTTAGAGACTAACACAATTTATTTCAGCATCCGAAGAAGTGAGCTGTAGCTCACGAAAGCTCATGCTGAAATAAATTTGTTAGTCTCTAAGGTGCCACAAGTACTCCTGTTTTTTTTAAGGCCATAAATGTATTTTGATGCTCAAATTAAACACTTCCCAGGAGCAAGGCTCTTGATTTTTATTTTTTAAAATAGGGAAACAAGGAATTTGAATAATTGTGAATTGTGTCAATGACAGTGTAAAGAAATGCAGAATCTCCCCACTTAAACCTTATTACAGAACACCACTACACCAAAGAATACTGTGGCTGTATTTCCCACTTTTATTTCACATGGGATTTTGACCTGTGCTATTTTATGGTTTTATATGAACCCCGATTTTGGAGTTTGCTCTTGCTTTGAGGAAAAGAGCACAATGGAGCTAACAATGGTTATTTTCCAGCTCAGCTATCTGAGAGAATTACCCTGTCTTATAGCAATACAGTATCTTCAGCAGTAAATATCTTTTACATACCTCTAAAATTACAAATAGGCCCAAACCAACACCTTCTTCAAACTTTACAGCTCAGGCTCATCTAGTTTAAATAAGTTCATACATTCTGGTGCCAGCTAGTGTACGACTACCACGCTTAGCTCATAGCACTGTATGTCAGATGAGAAACGAGACTGAACTGGGGACAAGTGATGTAATGAAAAATATTAGGCAGCAAAAGGAAAAGCCAGGCACTTAACTCATATTGGCTTTCAAAGGGTGCTAGGTGCCAAGTTACCACAGGTGCTTTTGAAAATGTGGTGAATTATTGTGGTGGGTTTTTTTTTTTTGTTGTTTTTTTTTGTTTTACAATCTACCACATCTCCAGTCATTTATGAGAAGCCAGCAAAACTTTGGCCTGCCTGCTCAGTGCAACACATTTCTGAAAGCTACACGGGACTCACCGTTCGAAAAGCTGCAACAACCAGGTTGGAAGGAAACAGGTTTCTGTAAAAACAAAACAAAACGAAGTAAAATATTTCCCGTCTAAAAAATAAAATGAGTGTATTGTGGCTTTTTGTTTTGGAGAAACACCAAACCTATAGCAAGGGCAAATATTTTGGCATTAAAATGCTGTATATTTAATTAACTTCCACCAGTTTTATGCCTAAGTGAAACTATTACCTGCCTCATTACTGAACAGCAGGTAAATTAATACTCATTCTTTCTCCTAATTCTCATGCGATTGTTTTTTCATAGCAAGAACTTGAATATCATTATAATCAGCAAAATCAATTTCAGGGGACCATTTCACCCTTTAATACTGCAAGGGCCATTGAGTAGATCCAGGAAATCCGCTTCCCTAAATAGCCAGTATAAAGCCTGACAATACCACAGACAGCTCCTGCCTGCAGCACTGAAGTGGTTAAAAATCCTAGGTTTAAGAAGGTGCAGTCCCATGGAAATCTGTAGTCTAAATTCAACGGTGGTTTAAAATAGTGGTGTAAATTGCAAATCAGACATAAGAGTCCTGAAGATGGGTATGAAGTGTAAAGTAATAACTCATTTAAATGTAGCAGAGTGTGTGTGTGTGTGTGTTGGTGGCTATAAGATAAAGCTGCACTCCCTATTATATTTTGCTCCCCCTCAGTTGTTTTTACTGCTACACTTCATTTCTGTTCTCTCAGCAGGTAAATTACACTTGTTTTGCATCCCAATAGAATGTCAGATCTATGCAAGTTTCATAACATGAACCCATTTTACAATCATTTGTTCAATAGCTCTTTTTTTGTAATGTGCTGCCTTTTAATTTCACTGAATGCCACTTTGTTCTTGTGTTATGGAAGCTCATAATCTACCTTCTCGAGACCATTCATTATTTTATATACTTTTATCTTGTTTCTTCTGTTTTGTTTTGTTTTTCTCAGGTAAACAATCCCAACCTTTTCAATCTCTCATGAGATTTTTTCATAAAAATGTATAAAGGGCCATGCTGGGTCAGATCAATGGCATCTACTCCAGCATCTTGTGTCTAACAGCGGCCAATGCCAGATGCTTCAGAGGGAATGAACAGAAGAGGGCAATTTATAAGTGATTCATTCCCTGCCATTCAGTCCCCGTTTCTGGCAACTGGAGGTTTAGGGATACCCAGAACATGGGGTTGCCTCCCTGACCATCTTGGCCAACACCTCCCTATTCACTTTCTCCAGGCCATTCACGGATTTATAACCCTCTAGCATATCCCCATTTAGTCATCTCTTTTCTAAGCTGAATAGTCCAATTTTTTTAACTTCAAGTCATACGGAAGCTGCTCCATACCCCTAATCATTTTTGTTGCCTTCTCTGCACCTTTTCCCATTCTAATACATCCTTTTTTAAATGAGGTGAACAGAACTTCACACAGCATTCAAAGAGTGGGTGTACCATGGATTTATGTAGTGGTGTTATGATATTTTTGGTTTTATCATCTATCCCTTTCCTAAAGGTTCCTAACATTGCTAGCTTTATTGATTGCCACTGTACACTGAGCAGATGTCTTAAATATCTTTCCTGAGTGGTGTAGCAGGGTCGATCCCTGCTCCGGCCCTGAAGGGGTTAAAAAGAGCCCAGGGAAGGGGCCGGGGCTGGAGAAAGCAGCCTTTTAGGCTGGGCTGACTGGGGGAAGTGGCAGCAGCTGGGGCCAAGCCCCAAACTGAGCCACAGGCCCTTATAAAAGAGCAGAGAAGCCAGAACCCCAGAGAGTCTCTGTCTGTGTTTGGAAAGAGAAGGGCTTGGCTGCTGGAAGCTGAGAGAAGGTACCTAGGGTGAAGCAGGGCTGGGGAAAGGCAGAGGAGCTGGGGAGCTCCTGCCTGGATAAGCCCCAGGCTGTGGCCTAGAATTAGGCCAGGAGGTACTGGGGTTGTAGGGTGCAACCAGGGGTAGGCCAAGGCAGCAGGTCCAAACCCCTTTGCTGGTGATGAGTGGCTGATACTGCAGTCTGCCCCAGGATGTGGGGCTAGACAATGACTGGCAGTAGCCAAGACACTGAAGCAAAGTGGGGATGGGGGGGGGGGAGTTCCCAGGGAGGGGAAACCCCTAAGAGAAAGGGGTTATTGCCAGGAGGGCAGAACCCCATGTAAAAGGGGCACTGGGGTCCAGGGAGGGACACAGAGCCTGTAGCAGGAAACAAGGCAGATCACCAGCCTGCTGAGGGTGCTCTGAGCTGGAATTTGAGCTAATTCTCAAAGTGACCAGCAGGAGGCACCGTGGGGGTGAGTCCTGCCTGGTTACAAGTGGCAACAGCTAATTTAACCCCATCATTTTGTATGTATAGTTGGGATTATATAATCCCATGTGCTTAGTGTGCACTGATCAACATTGAATTGCATCTGCCATTTTGTTGCCCAGTCACCCAGTGTTGTGAGATCCCATTGTAAACTCTTTGCAGTCAGATTTAGACTTAACTATCTCTAAAAATATTGTATTATCTGCAAAGTTTGCCACTTCACCATTAACCGCTTTTTCCAGATCATTTATGAATACGTTGAATGGCACATGTCCCAGTACAGATCCATGGGTGACTCTGCTATTAACATCTCTCCATTCTGAAAACTGACTGTTTATTCCTATCCTTTGTTTCCCATCTTTTAACCAGTTACCATCCCAGCTAATACTTAACAATCCTGTTCTTTAAAACTGTAACATGTAATAGAAACCTCAACATCCTATCTCCTACCTTTGTACTAACTGATGCCTAACAAGTCTGTACCCACAGCGGGCCTGTGTGCAATATTCATCTGTATGCTACGTATGTAAATGCACATGTAGTGTTACTCGCATTTCTAATTTTAGGCTTGATCTTTCACTTATCTGTACATGACTCTTTTGAGAAAGAGAGCTTTAAAGAAAAGTGTCTACTCGATTTGGATATCTTAGAGATGTACTGCCAGCTGCCATGATTCTGAAGGGAAGCTCCCGAGGCAGCTACCACACAGTATTCATGATATGCTGTTTTAATCACCTTGGGTCTTGAGGTGAGATGGGGAATGGTCAGGCTTATAACTTAGGCCATGACAGGAATCAGAGGGTAAAGTTTGTGGGCACCGTGATGAAAATACTGCAAAAAGGTCGGGCTTAGGCCAAGTCGACACTTAAAAGTTTTGCGGCACAATGTTAGTTAGGGGTGTGATTTTTTATTTTTTTCTGACATAGCTATATCACCAGTTATACTGGCCAAAAAGTGCTTTTGCCAGAGTAGTTTCACTCACCAAATCACTATACCAGCAAAAACATACACTACACGCATCCAACGAAGTGGGTATTCACCCACGAAAGCTCATGCTTCAATACGTCTGTTAGTCTATAAGGTGCAACAGGACTCTTTGCTGCCTCTACAGATCCAGACTAACATGGCTACCTTTCTGATAGTTTTGTCAGTATAACTGTATCTACACTAAGAGGGTATAGTTGTAACGTCAGTAGACCTCTGTCTACACTATAAAGGTATAGCTTTATAGCAAAACTTGAGTGTAGCTGAGGCCTTAGGGTATAGAAGAAATGGAAGGTGGCAAATCCAGGGAGCAGCAAAGGGAAAGTGCGCAGAGAAACTACATCTTTGAAAGGAAAGAGAAGCTAGCTGAAAGTAAGGGTATGTCTACACTAGCACTTTTGTCGGTCAGGGTGTGAAAAAAACCAACACACCCCAGACCAACATAGGTTTCACCAATAGAAGCAGGGGTGTGGACAGTGCTATGTCAGCAGGAGAGCATCTCCCACCAACATAGTTATCGCCACTTGTAGGGGGTGGCTTAATTATGCCAAAAAGGCAAGCTCTCGCCCACCCCTTCAGCATAGAGGAGCTCCAGGGGAGAACTTACAGCAGCACAGCTGCAGCTGTGGACATAGGCTAGCATATGCTATCAACTCAACTGATAACCTGTTTGGTGTTCTCCTATTCGTAGCTCCTTTATCCAGTCACACTGTACAGACTTTCCCACAGCCTTGATGATACTACAAAGTACACAGACTTTCACAAAACAACTGGTTGTTGACAAAAGCAATAGAAAGGCTCTGAGTGTTAACAGCACTGAAAGCATGATAGGAATAATTTGGGGCTTATTGAGTCAGATCGCATTATAGCTGAGAAATATGATTTTATTTCATAGAAATTAATATAAATGTTTTGCTGAACTATGAAAAGAAATTCAAGCCGGCTCCAGTACTGCAAACAGTTATGCACATGATTAACTTGATGTGTGTGAGTTGTGCCACTGATCTCCATGGGACAACTCATGCATCTAGTTAAGTGCATATGTAACTGTTTATAGGATCAGAGCATTAGGCCCAGAACTTAAGCACATATTTGAATTTAAGCATGTGCTTAAATCCCATTGTGTTTTAGTAGGTGGCTTAGTGCTGCTGAAAGCCCCAATTCAGCAAAGCAAGTGGCAATCTTTGGCTTGAACTGCTAGATAATGCTTCAAGGCCATTCTGAACATTGGTGAATACGGTGCACAGAATGTGACTGTACTTCCCCAATCACCTTACCTGATTTTGACCCTGAAGATAGAAAAGAACATTTTAGGTTACAAAAAGATAGAATTATGGGCCAAATTAATTAACAATGAAAGATCAAATAAAACATTGGATGTTTTGTCTGCTCAAATAATAGTCACTTTTGTGACTATCATGGAAGCATCTAATTTAATGTGTTCTTATTTGTTGTGGAATCTACTATTTAGGAAAACATTTTTAGCCATAAAAGCCTATTATCAAATAAGTGATTTAATCAGCTATACACTAAGATGCAATTTTACACAAAGTAGAGTTATAATTCATTAAGATAAGTCAGCATGTGAATTAAATCAGCCTTTGAGAGACAGGCCACCGTGATAGTGCACAGGCTTTCAACTTCATCAGAGGGTGAATCTGTGAAAACACTCCCACAGTAAACAGTTTAATCGATGTGTTCCATAGGAAAATGCCATCCCACAACTGACTGGCTATTTGGGCTGGTCATGTGCTCACATCAGAGGCAGCGTTTATCATGAGCAGTGAAGCAAAACTAAGACCTTGGAAAGCCAGCCCCAGTTCTGTCAGTTTGAGTCTGTGTTCATTATGTCCCCAACTCAAAATGGAAATTTCACACATAGAAGCACAAACATACTTCCTGTCCACGTGTGCCACCATAAAGGAAGGATGGCACTTAGGGAAATGTGTAATTGCACATGAAAATCAGATATAGCCATTGGACAACATTTTTTCTCAATACACCATTTTACACCTGGAATTTACATGGGTTCCTATGAAACAAAGTGATCAATAATTATATAGAGCACCATGGATCTTCTACACTTTACAAAGGAGATCAGTATCATTATGCCACTTTACAGAGGGGTAATGTGAGGCACAGTGAAAGGAAGTGACTTGCTGAAGGTCACCTGCTAGGCCAGTGGCAGGAATAGAACCCAGGTCTCCCAAGTCACAGTCCAGTGCTCAATCCACTAGGATCCACTGCTTCTCTATAACTTTTTTTTTTTTTGGTGGTGATGGGGAGAGAGAATAGAAGTAATTCAGGTGATGAGACAAAAAATAACTGCCAGGATCACCACAAACACACACACACATTCACTCTCCCCCACATCTATTGCTCTTTTCCTAGCCTACTTTCTGCCATGACGGATAGACAGCCTCCCTCAGTACACTGCTCCAATTAGAACTTGGCTAGATAGGGAAGTTATTCTTCAGAAGTGGATTGTGTTAAACAGGAACATGGCACTCTTATTCTGGAATATGAGTGTCCACACCAGGAGATATTCCTGAACAGCCACTGCACTTTGAATTCTCACTCTTCCTTAATCTGAATTACTTTTCAAATGTTGACAATCCTTCTTTCCAGAATTAAGGGTGTCCACATAGGAAGTTATTCTAGAATAGCAATTTCCCCAGGTAGACAAGCTCTTAGAAACTTGTGAAACAGGGCCAATCCAAGCTCAGGAAGGGAACCACAGGGGAGTGGTCCAGAAGGTCCACAGTAGTTGTGGATAAGGGGTGTGATGAGCTTGGGAAGTAGGGTTAGATTAATGGGTTATTTGAATGTGTAACATTAAAAGTTTAGTTTGCTCTAAAACGACCCCAAGCCCTGAAGTGCCTGTTACATCTTACTAAAGCACATGAGTGTTATCACTCTGCTGGCCACCCTTGAGCAAACATTGGGATTGTCTGATACTGAGTACGCTGGTTATCCTGCCAGCATGTGGTTCAGTGATAGTACAGTCCTTGCTACCATTACCGAGGTGGTAGAACTGAATGCTGTCAGTGCTGGGAAGGAAAAGAGTTACATAACTTATATGGTGCATGTTTCATTCCTGTTTAACTCCAGAGGATCTGCTACAGATCCTCCCCTCCTCAGGAAAGGGGGCTGCCTTACACAGAGGAGCCACTTAAGCCTCAGGGGAGTGGTAGCAAATGCAGACCACCTCTGTGCTCTGAAAGGGAGGAATGCTTCCCACTGTGCCTCTCCTCAGTGCCCAGGCCAGCGACTCTGGCTGCGAGCTGGGCACAGAACTCCCCACTTGTCACAACACAATATACATTTTGCAAAAAGAAACACAGCCACCACTCATGTGGGCATTATTCAGCATGAAAGGACAGCGCTGCCTCAGGTCTGGGGGACTGGCAGAGCTCAGTGAGGAAGCTTGCAAAATAACCGCCCTATACCTGATGCAAGACAGCACTGTCACCCTGTCATGGTATAATTCCCCACTCTGAACCTTAGCGTCCAAAAGATGGGGTACCAGCATGAATTCCTCTAAGCTAATTACCAGCTTAGAACCTGTAGTGCTGCCACCAACCAGGAATTCCAGTGCCTGGTACACTCTGGTCCCCCCAAAACCTTTGCCCGGGGCCCCCAAGACCCAGAACCCTTTCCCCCACCTTTTGCCCTCTCCCAGGCTTCCCTCCCTGGCTTAGCCTGGAAGATCACTGTGATTCAAGGATTTTGAATCACAAACAAGAGGACAATTCACCTTACCTCCCTCCTTCTCTCTCACCCCCTCAGACCTCCTGAGAGAAAGTAATTCCTACACAGAGAGAAATTAGCCCCTCTCTGCCCCCTTCCTCCTTTCTCTCCCACTAATATCCCCTGGTGGAATCCAGACCAGCCCCCTGGGTCACACCAGAATAAAAACAATCAGGTTTCTTAAACAAGAAAACTTTTAATTAAAGAGAGAAAAATAAAAATTATCTTGTGAAATTTTAAGATGGATTAGGTACAGGTTTTTTAGTTATAGCAGCTGGATACCCTCTCAGCTAAAGTATAAAAGTACTATTAAAATCCTTTCAGCAAAAACACATTTGACTCCTTCCAGCCAAATGCACATTTGCAAAAAGAAAACAAACATAAGCCTAACTCGCCTTATCTACCTAACTACTCACTATTCCTGAAACTGATAAGAGCCTGTAATGGAGAAGATTTGGAGAGAAACCTGGTTGCATGTCCTGTCACTCTGAGCCCCCAGAGTGAACAACCAACCAAAAACTAACAGCATCACAGAAACTTCCCTCCCTCAAGATTTGAAAGTGTCCTGTCCCCTGACTGGTTCTCTGATCAGATGACAGCCAGGCTTACTGAACTTGTTAACCCTTTACAGTCAAAAGAGATATAAAGTACTTCTGTTCTATTAACTCCTACTATCTGTTTATGACACACCCAACTTAATTTCATCATTTAAAAAGGAACCTAGATAAGGAGACAACTACTGTTAGAGGAGATTAGACTGGGGTCTTCTCTGTTACAGGTATACAACCATTTGGAAGCTTTTCTCCTGTGCACAAATGCACAATCATGTAAAAACAGCAACTGTTGCATTCCCTAATAATTACAAAGAATCGGTTCCACCAATATTGCAGGGGCTGTTAGTGTCTGAATCAGAATGTGGCAAAAAGCAAGTGCAGACTGTAACATTTCCCGTTTAACCTACAACATTCCCTTTTTCATAGTGTATGCAACAATCATGAGGTATCAGAAATAGACAAAGCTGATTGCCAATAAAATGACACTCTGTGTTTAGCATTTCTTGAAAATACACAGTTCAAGCAACCGTATAATTGTAACTACTAACCCACCATTCCCTATCCCACAGCATGGTCATTACAATGCAAGACTTTTATCCCTTTTGGTCTCAGAGTAGAGTGTTGCTATTTACTGATATTCTCATTTTTATAACTCTTTCAAAAAACAGATGGAAAGTTTGTCTCTGACTGTTTCTAAGGACCATTACTTCACCACAGTTGCCTAGGGCTATCCACTGGGATCTGTGAACCCTGTTCATCCCTCAATTTACAGGGCTAATCCATGGCTATGAGATGTAGTGCCACTAGATTGTTAATTTAAGGCTGCTGCAGGCAGGCAGAGTATTCTCTGCAAACTCAACTGAGAATGGCACTAAGTGCAAAAGTACTCCTGCATTCTGAGCCTGGCTCTGATACTAACTCCTGGAGTCTTGATCCAGCCTGTTTCGGTTTCTCCATCTATAACACGGGGATAATAATTTTCACTCCCTCCCAGGGGTGTTACAACTAGAGCTAGCCGAAAATTGGAACTTCCATCCTGCAGGAAACTTTGAGATTTTGAAATCTGGTTTCACTCCAACTGGGAGGGGAGAAAAATATTTTTTTTTGTTTTGACCTTCAATAAATATTTCATTTTCATAAAGTCAAAACATTTAATTTAGACTTTTATGTTAAAGTATAAAATACATAAAAGTCAAAATCATAAAGTCAAAATGAAATGTTTTGACATTATCGAAATGAAATTTTTTGATAATTTTTCATAGAAAATGTCAGTGAAATCAATGTTGCTACAAACCGTTTCAACTTGATCAAATCAGTATTTTCCAATGGAAAACTGTTCAAGCAGAAATTTTTTTGACCAGCTCTAGTTTATGACATGTTAATTTGTATCTGTAGAGCGCTGTATAAATTCTAAAATTCACCAGAACAAAGTGAACCCTGTACCTGGATGCAATAATTGTCTTCCCAGAACTTTTCTATATGCTGGCAGTTATGCCTGGATCCCAGCACCAGCAGTTAGTTACCTTCCACTTCCACAGCAGGAGGCTGGCAAAGACCTCAAAATCCATGCCTTAATCCCTGATTTAAAAAAAATATAAAACAAGTCAGCTGAATTTGAATCACTCACTAGCCTTCCTCAAAACTGCAGTGTGAAACTAGATCAGCGAACTCAGGACCAGATCTCATATTATATGCCAGCCCAAGTGAATCTAACGGCAGTATAGGAGAATCAAGGATACAGGAAAGGGCAAAGTGGCTACAAAGCATCCTCTAAACCCGTATTTCTCAGAAGGAGCCTCTGTATTTTTGATGTAGCCCTAACCCTTTTTCTCTCTTTGAATCTATCCACTGGCTAGTCAGCTTGCTGTTAAACCGAAGGAGGAACTACTTCTGCAGGAGCTGTGTGTCTGTATCACCTCTTCAGAGGTCTGGCCTAGTGAATGAGTGATCAGTGGCCAAGCCAGGGAACAGAGCCAAGCTCCAGCCTCCCATGGCACAATGCAAAGCACTACCTCTGGCCACCAAGCCAACAGACTTCTTAAAAAAAACAACAGAACGGCATGTCCTGATAAAGGACATCTTTTCTAATCTCCAGAGAATCCATGTTAAATATTGACTCTCCAGGCTGGGCCCAAGCTCCCATTCACTCTTTCCACCCACAGGAAGGTTTACACTAGCTTTCAATTCTGTGTTGTGCCTAAGGTTTGGAGCTGGCTAAAAAAATAGTGACTAAAAAAATGTCACTATTAACAAGGGCGGGCTCTAGTTTGCGTTTTAAGATTTTGTTTTGTATTGTTACCATTCGTTTCCATCACTCCCTTGTTTCTAGTGGAACCTCTATTCTTTAAAAATACATTATTTTGCTTTATTATAAGTGCTCATAAGTGCTGTCTGTGATACAGCAGCAGTGCTTTAAGGTAAAACTGGTAAAGTGGGGTACACTACTCCATTGGGACCAGAGGATCTGGGACTTCTGTGAATAGGCTGTGTCAGGGGCTGGATATCAGAGGGGATCACTTCAAGGGGATTGTGATGCACCTCTTGTTTACCTGCACAGCAAAGACAGGATACTGGCACAACCTGGAGGAGAGTGGGTGAGTAGCTAAAAGGCTGGTGGTCTTAGGAATCGAACACCCCACTACCACAGCAAGACTCCCTCTCGCAAGAGGCAGAAGGCAGGGAACAAGATGACTCAGTCCTGGAAACCCTGAGAACCATCACAATACACCTTATCAAACCCCCGACTCTGAGCTCTATCGACATCATTTAATCTCAGCATTTGCATTTAGATGATGCTGGGGGAATCTGTCCACTGCTCCCAAGTTTAGGTGGAACTTCAGAAATCCTGCCAAGCACCCTTGGAAGTGCCCAGCCCCCGTCTATCATGTATGCATTCAGAACACTCAAAACTCCAGGATGATATATAAAGAAACCACCACACACACCCAGCACCCTATGAATGTGCAGCCTCAGGCTTGGGTCATTATAATGGTCTTCTAGACTCTCACAGTTTAGCAGTGAGAGGTCGATTCCTTCTACGTTTTAAACAAATTGTTTTTGTTTTTCTTAGGGTACACCTACACTACCTGCCGGATAGCGACTGATCTATTGGGGATCGATTTATCGTGTATAATGTAGATGCAATAAATCGATCCCCGATAGCTCTCCCGTTGACTGCTGAACTCCAGCTCTGCGAGAGATGGAAGCGAAGTCGACGAGGGAGCCACAGCGCACTGCAAGGACGCAAAGTAAATCATTTTAATTCAATCTAAGATGCATCGACTTCAGCTACGCTATTCTCGTAGCTGAGGTTGTATATCTTAGATCAATCCCCCCTCCACTCCCTGTGTAGACCAGGCCCTAGATTTGTTTCCCCCAGACCATCAATTCCCATTCACCTCAACGGGCATTCTACCTCTCCCCACTTTTATTTTTTAATTAGGACTCTCAAGATTTCTCACGGTCAGTCCTTGGGAAGTATGGGATGAAGAAAGACTGGAAAGTAGCTAAATACATGCATGCTGTTGAAAGTGTAAATCAGCACCACTGATTGCAGTTATTATCACTAATGGGCCTGCTAACAAGGCGCTGTGAATCCATATTTATAGCACAACAAAAACAGGATGGAGAGCTCAAAAGTATTCAGTCAGATATGCCACTAGTTTTTACCGGCAATAAACAAATTTCCCTCAACAATAACAAAATGTATATTTAAAAACAAGAAAAACAACTAAACCTTTGAACTAATATGTTTGTTAAACATAAGTGCTCAGTCACTTTGCTTTTATATTGTAACTCTTCTCCCCAGTCCAAAATATAGAAAAGAGATTATCAACTCTTATAAAAGGGAATTTATCTCCATACATCCACGCTCAGGATACTTATCAATTTCCCTCAGTATATTTTTATTTGGAGACACTGCACTCCAACTTGCAGGTTCTCATTTATTCTGCCACTTTTTTCAGATTATGTAGTAATTTTCTCATTGGTTAATCTCCGCAACGGGACTACTCACAGAGTAAAGAATTACTCAGTGTGAGTAAGATGACGCTACCAGGCGCTGAATACTGCTAATATATTGTGTGTGACACTTTCAAAGTGTTGAACAAAGATTAATCAATGAATAAGAGATTGCAGTTGGAAGTAATTTTGAGAATACTGTATTAAAAGTCTCTCTTTTTGATGATGAAAATATTGGCTCTGTTTCACTGAAATGTGTCTTTTTTTAAAAACAAATCTCTCTTATTCCGATTGTCACAGCATCTGCACGCTAAAAATAGTGAACTGTAGAAGTGTTACAGGGAGATCCTGATCACCGCCCCCCCCAGCACCTATTTAAAATGAAATAACAACAGCTACTACGCAATAAGACAAAATAAGAATAACTGTTATGTAATTAGAAATGGGAGCCTTGCCTTTGAAGGAAGTTCTCACGGGGATGTAAACTTTGCAGCTGGCCCCCTTTCTCTATAATAGGTGGAAGGAACCTACCAAATGTCAGGATGAAAAAGGAGTGGGATGGAGGATAATAAATCATGCCACTCTATAAATCGATGGGATAGCTTTAACTGGAATACTGCGACCAGTTTTCCTCACCACAACTCAAAAAGGATACTGCAGAATTAGAGGGAGTTCAGAAATATGCAAAAAGAATGATTTGAGGGCAGGAAAAACTTTCATATGAAGAGAGATTGAAAAGACTGGGTTTGTTTGCCTTCAACAGGGGAATCTTGAGTAGGAGTAGAGAGACTATTTTAATGCTGTGCTTGGCACTGGTGCGACTGTCACTGTAATACTTTGTCCAGTTCTGGCACCCACAATTGAAGGATGTCGGTATATTGGAGATGATTCAAAAAACCACCACGAGAATGATCAAAGAATTAGAAAACATGCCTTACAGTGACAGACTCCAAAAGCTTAATCTAGCTAATTTAACAAAGATTAAAGGGTGACTTAACTACAGTTTGTAAGTACCTACATGAGGACCAAATATTTAATAATGGGCAGTTCAGTCTAGCAGAGAAAGATATGGCATGATCCAATGGCTGGAAGTTGCAAGGGGGCAAACTCAGACTGGAAATAAGGTGTAAATTTTTAATGGTAAAGTAATTAATCATTGCAACACTAACTGGTGGATTCTCCTTCACTGACAATTTTTAAATCAATACTAAACTATACGCTCTGGGAATTATTTAGGGGAATTCTCATTGCCTGTGCTATATAGGAGATCAGATAGATGATCTCTTCTGACCGTAAAGCTATGAATAACAGGGGCCAGAATAAAAGCATGCAGACTAATGAATGGTCTACACCCTGTGTTAACCCAAGAACCAGCCAGCTTTCAAGGAAAGCAAAAAGGAACCAAATTAAACTAAACAAAGGAAATCACTTTCTCACACAACATATAACTAACCAATGGAACTCACTACTACCAGCTATTATGAGGCCAAAGAACTTAGCAGGATTCAAAGTGGGATCAGACACTTCCATAGGTCGTTAGCGGAATTATAATAGTAAAAAAAAAAAAAAATTCTAGAAACCTTCCAGCTTCAGGGCATAAATCAACCTCTAATTAAGGGGCTTAGGAGAAAACTTTCCCTGGGGGCAGGTAACTGCACATCCTTCCTGTGAAGCATCTAGTGCTAGTCACTGTCAGCCCGGGGACTAGCTGGGGCTGATGTACCAGGGGCGTTTCTAGGCTCCAGGAGCGCAGCCAGCTCCTGCCTTGGCACGGGTAGCGGCGGGCAGGCAGGTACCTGGCGAGGTCCAGGAAGGAGTCCACCGTCTCCTTGTTGGTGGGCAGGGCGTCGGCCAGCCCCAGGGCGTTGGTGTTCAGCGCCTGGGCCCCAGCCCCCGGCCGGATGATGAAAGCCAAGGCTACGGCCAGCGCGGAGGCCACCAGGGTGGTGCCCATGAAGTAGGCGATGGCGATGCCCCCCAGCTTGCCCAGAGCCCGCGTGTCCAGGCTGGCGGCGCCAGAGACCAGGCTGCAGACCACCAGCGGGAGGATGACCATCCGCAGCATGCGCAGCAGCAGCTCGCCGGGGAAGGCCAGGGCGGCCACCTGCGCCCGGCTGAGGTGCGCGCCGCGGACGGCCGCGCCCAGCCCCACCGCCACCCCGGCCAGCACCCCGGCCACGGTCAGGCATGACCAGGCAGTGTTCTTCAGGCAGCGGCCGCAGCCCCAGCCCCGGCCGGCTTCCGCGGGCAGCCCCCGGGCCGCCGCTCCCGCCCGGGCAGGGCGCCCCCTGCACTGGCCGTTTCTCAGCTCTCGCCGGCTTCTCCATGTTGCTGCCGCCCGCTGCCGCTGCCAACCCAGGCTAGGCAAGGCGCCCGCGCCGCCGCTGCAGCCCCGCCGGGGATATTGCAAGGCTGGCGCAGGCCTGCCCCTCGCGCCGGCCGGCCCGCTAGCACCAGGGTCCCCCGAGCACACGAGGGGCGTTGCTTCCAGGCGCGGGAGCGCGGCCCGCCACGCGGCCGCTCGCGGGACTGAGGCTACTTGTCCGGGACGCCGAGCCAAAGGGGAGGGCGCGCGTTGCAATCCCGGCTGAGGTTTATTTAGGCCAGCGCCTTGTCGGTTTTCCCATATCAAGGGGCAGCGCGCCGGGAGAGAGGCTCATAGTACGCAGACAGAGTGTGAAAAAAAGGGACAGGGGCTGGGGGGTATAGGAGCCTATAGAAGAAAAAAACCCAAATCAAGACTGTCCCTATAAAATGCGGACATCTGGTTTACCGTAGCTGCACATCACCTCCCAGAGCCTCTCCCGCTACAGCCCCTTGCACCCAAATCCCCCCCCCCCCCCCCCCCCCCCCCCCCCCCCCCCCCCCCCCCCCCCCCCCCCCCCCCCCCCCCCCCCCCCCCCCCCCCCCCCCTTGCTTTCCTAATGGGTCTGTTAGATAAGGCCAGGATTCCAGCTTTGATTTGGGCCTGTCAGTATGGTAGCCCAGTGGACCCCCTCTGTCTGGGGCTAGTCTAACTCTACCTTACCGTACACGAGGGCCGGTGCAAGGAAGTTTCGCGCCCTAGGCAAAACTTCCACTTGTACCCCCCCCCCAGCCCTGCAGCAAGCTCCCGCCCCCGGCCGACACTGAAGGTGTGCTCCCCCCTCCCCGCTCCTGTGGCAGCTCCCCACACCCCGCGGCAGCTCCCCACCCCCTGGCCTGAGGAGCCCTGCGGTACCTCCGCATCCCAGCTCCCCTCTGCTCCACGTCTTCTCCAAGCACGACTGCACAGTGGAACCCCCGGGCTGCCGGCGGCAGCGTGCTGACCCAGGGGAACCCCTGGGCTGGGGGCTGCCGGCTGCCGCAGCAGCGTGCTGACCCAGAGGACCCCCTGGGCTGCCAGCAGCGCACTGACCCAGAGGAAGCCCTGGGCTGCCGGCAGTGGCGCTTTGACCCAGGGGACACCCTGGGCTGCCTGCTGCCGCTGCCGCCAGCAGCTCAGACTCCCTCTCCATCCCAGCAGCAGTGGCTGCTCAACCACTTAAAAAAAAAATTGAGGGCACTGATTTTTGGCACCCCCAAATCTTGGCGCCCTAGGCAACCACCTAATCCGCCTAAATGGTTGCACCGGCCCTGCATACACAGTAGCAGAAATCAATCCCCATCATCACTGTGGGCCCAGGCTCAAGGCAACAGCGACTGGGGGTGTCATTTCCTGCTGCTGATAGCCTGCTTGGAGAAGAACAGTGCAAAGCAGGCAGAGTTACAATCTCCAGCCAGGCTACTAACAGTGAAAACTGCTCTGAAGGACCATTGGAACAGATGGAAAGATGGGCTCCATCAAATGGAAGTTAACACCCACGGAAATGAAGTTGGGCGCGCGTACCTTTTCCCTTGAATCAAGGACAACTTGTTTATCCTTCCCACCTTTTCCTTTGTTCTCCTGGACTTTACAAAAAGGATGGAGAACGCGTCTAGAACAATGGAAGTGCTGCATTGTTTTTATTTTTAGTGCAACATCACCTAGGGAGCCTACTCAGGATCACGGCTCCATTGTTCTAGGAGTTGTCTTAACGTACAAAGACGAAGGATGGTTCAGTGGACTGGGTGCTACCTGTAACCCCTGCTAATGTGAAGTCCCAAGAATATTCCTAATGTCCTACTACTATAAATAATTACTACTAACAATTAAAAAGCCCCTCCAGTGTAATCCTGTCCATGTCGATCCACCTTCTTTTCAGTCTTTTTAGGTTCTCACACGCAGTGGAAAAAATTCTGATTAAACACACGCTTGCACCTGCAAATTTTCAGATGGCAAAAACATGCAGTAGTTTTGCAAATATCACTTGATTGCCCAAACTCCAACTAAATGTACTCTTGACAGACAGGGCTGATTGATCTAGGGTGAATATTTAACTTTATTCCCCAAAGCCAGGCAGTTTTACCAGGGAGAAAATGACACAATAAAAACCCTAAGAGTGTGAGTCTCATTTACAGTAAGGCCCCTTTCCAATGCTTTGGCACTGTAAAGAGGACTTGAGGTGAGTGTAGATTACAGTCACAACGCAGCGTAATGTTCCTTTTACGCTGCCAGAATGATGCAAAGGGGCCTTAGGGCAAATGAGAATCAGGCCTTAGGAGACTACTGAAAAGCAAAGTAGACCAGACTGTAAACAGCAACATAGAGTCCTCTGGCACCTTATAGACTTAAGCTTTCATGGACTGACGAAGTGGGTATTCACCTACGAAAGCTTATGCTCCAATATATCTGTTAGTCCAGTTGTCCCCAACCTTTTTGGCTGGCGGGCGCCAGCCGAAGGACCACAGCGGTGGCAGAGCACCCGCTGAAATGCCGCGGCGGCGAAGCCTCTCAATGACACCACTTGCCATCGACAAGCGACGTCATCGAGAGGCGTCCCTGCCGAAATTCGGGGGCGACGCCTCTCGATGACGTCACTTGCAATGGCTAGTGGTGCCAGCGAGAGGCATCCCCGCCGAAATTCAGGGACGACGCCTCTCGATGACATCACTTGTCAATGGCAAGTGGCGCCAGCGAGAGGCGTCCCTGCCAAAATTCAGGAGCGATGCATCTCGATGGTGTCACTTGTCGGTGACAAGCGTCATCATCGAGAGGCGTCGCCGCTGCGGCATTTTGGCGGGTGCCCTCCCAGGGGCCAGGACGCGGGTGTTGGGGACCACTGTGTTAGTCTATAAGGTGCCACAGGACTCTTTGTTGCTTTTTACAGATCCAGACTAACACAGCTACCCCTCTGATATTAGACCAGACTGTGCCCCAGTGAAGAAAAGCCAGTGCATGGAACAGGGTCCTCCTCTGTGGGGTCTTCAAGGAGCGTTCTTTTGGGGGCAAGGAAAGGGGACAAGGAAGAAGGAAGGAAGAGGAACAAGCAGGAAGTATAGTCCCCCTCAAACAGGGAAACATGCCACAGTAAGGCCACGTCTACACTACGGGATAATATCGAATTAGCTAAAATCGGTTTTATAAAACTGATATTATAAATTCGATTTCATGCGGCCACAATAGGCACAGAACGGCGATGTGAGAGGCTAACCGATTTCTGAACATTGCATTGTGTGGTAGCTCTTCCGAGCTATCCTCATAGTTCCCACAGCTCCCGCCCACTTGGACTTCTGGGTTGAAATCATATTCACGGGTTTCTGGGGTAAAGTGAGTCATTCCTCCTGACACTACTCATTTCGCAGCCGTTCCCTGATGCCCTGGCAGACCCATAGCACGGCAACCATGGAGCCGTCAGCTTTTTTTTCCGCACCGGTAGTTACTGGATGCCACGGACAGAGAGGGCGATACTCCACGCTACACACAGCATTCACTTGCTTGCAATGATAGCAGAGATGGTACTGTCCGTTCTTACCGTCTACGCCCGGTAGAGAATAGAGACTGCGCCGCTAACCACAAAGAAGATGGACTGGCGTCGCACCTTCACCCAGAGAACAACAGAATTTCTAACACGGGACACGTATGAAGTCCCAACATCAATGATTGCAGGACGGGCGCGCGCAGATAGGTTAGCAGGCATAGATGCACGCACGATAGATTTTGCGAGATTTCACTCAGCGCTTGGACTCAGGAAGGCCATGAGCGCGAGGAGGAATCACTGGCTGCCTCTTAGCGCGAATTACTGATATATCAGATAGAGCACTCCGCGACAACATGAGGCGCAAAGGTTGCATGATGTCAGATTGGAACAAGAGGAATTGGTCTCAAGCCATGATGTTCCTCGAGCAGCTGATGCTGCCCCGTCGACACTCAGCGACCACGCATAGAAGTAACGGTGCTCCTTAACGTCACTTCCTGTGACGACTGTCGCTATACCCATATCTCTGTGTGAATGTCGGGGGGACTGCCAGGAGGTTAGAAGAATATCACCAAATCGCGCAAGGAGTCATAAAGGCCCACAAGAACTCGATGGATGCCAAGCTTCTCTGCATGAAAATGCCGTTAAGAGGAGACAATAAAAGAGAGACATCAGTAATAGTGATATAAAATACCACGGAGAACCTATGAGAGTCGGTAATGATCATTAAAATGAGAGAGCAAAGACACCCCTACGGTACGGTACGAGAGCAGGTCTGACACAGCAAGGGCTGATGGATAATCATAGAGCAGATAATATCGCGCAGGTGTCGGGGAAAGGAGAGATCCACCGCTAGGCCTGATGAGCACTGACACGTTGATTAAATGCCAGATCACATCTATAACGAGGCAGCACTAGATTACAGGCAGATGGAGATCTATATCCATCTACAATCAGGAAGAAAGATTGGCATTACGGCAGGGCGATAGTCGCTAGAATTCTTGGCCATAAGCGTAATTGTCTCTCATGAGCTCAAATCTAGCAAGGAGGGACAACTGACTAGGCAATGGATGGGCCGTAAGAGCTCACATGTGGACATACAACGGAGTACACGTACGAGAACATTCACACTCCAATACTACCCACCGGCGCGCGCGACGGGCCATAGACAGCGTAGGAAGTAATCGACTCGTGTATACTCGTACTGATCTGTATTCCAGATCAGTAATATTGGGCAGCACTCAGAGCGTCCACACTCACACAACTCACTCCACATATCACACAAGACCCCAAGGAGTGCGCACAGCGAGAGAGATAGCTACTGCCAGGAACAAGGGGATCACCACGTACTCTAAACGAGGATAGGATGGTAGAAATCTCTATATTGGATGGATTCGTCGTCGCCCCATAGACATAACGCAAAGTAGGAAGCCGAATGAAATCTATTAGCAGAATTATGAACCACCACTGTACATGACCAAAAGAAAAGCAGACTTCCACAGCAAAAGGATCAGAGCGACATGGAGTAGTCAGAGACTGGTCCACTAGGAGAAGAGCGAGAGATCGAGAGAGGCGAATCCTACAGGATAGATTCCAAGGACAGACTGGCACGCTTCCATCTCAAGTATGACTAAATATCCTTATACTTGAAGATCCGGCTCCTTAGTATACTATGATCAAACGCACAAGACGCTTTATAATCCTACGGAGAATAGAGGTCAAACTAGCGATAGAGAGTAGCGAAGGCGCATAGACGGCTGTGGAACTTTCCACGGAGGCCTAGGAATAGACCTCCGAATAACACAAAAGACAAAATAGTAATGACTCTGCGCGCAAAAAAGACAGAGTGGAAAACCACGGACCAATACCTAGATCGTAGATGTATTGAATAAATTACCCAACACTTACTCCCGGCACAGCTCGGTGGCAGGAGCACGAGCTGAGATAAACGAGAAATATGGTGACGGTCACATGAGCAAATCAGCCAACGGAGACCACTCGAGAAGCAGGATCAATAGAGGATGAGTCTCCCACTCTGTAAGAGGCACTAGGGAGAAAGATGTAAAACTAAGAGAGAAAAACAACAATGAATAGTATGTCGCGCCCCACTTTCTTTGGCTTTTACACCTGTTTACCTCTGGAAGTTTCAATGCTTCCACAGAGCGGTCATGTGCACTGTGAGATACCGCCAGAAAGCCAATAACGTCGATCTCCCATCCACATAACCGTAACCAATATTAATACGAATTTAGCCGCTACCCCCGTCGGGGAGGAGTACAGAAATCGACTTAAAGAGCCCTTTATATCGATATAAAGGGTGTTGTAGTGTGGACGGGTACAGCGTTAAATCGATTTAACGCTCTTTAAATCGATTTAAACGCGTAGTGTAGACCAGGCCTAAGAGATAGGAGGTATGAGTCTCCCCATTAGGGTGACCAGACAGCAAGTGTGAAAAATCGAGATGGGAGGTGGAGGGGTAATAGGTCCGTATATAAGAAAACATTCTGAATATCGGGATTATCCCTATAAAATCGGGACATCTGGTCACCCTACTCTCCATAATGCTGGGTATGTGGTATCCAACATGTGGTGGGTAGGGAGTGCCAGGCTTAATCTTTTCAAAACAAACTAGTCTTAAAGGCAATGTAGTCACCTCTCTTAAGCTGCCTGTGTGGCAGGACATCCTCAAACTCTGGATGGAGAGAGGAGGAGAAAGAAAGGGACAGAGGAACAACTTCAAGTGATGCTGGAACCGTTTTAGTTTTAATAGTTTGAATGAAGAGCTCGCATGTGTGTGTCAAAAGTGGAGAGTGTCAATTTCTCCTTTGGTTGTATAAGTGTTAGATAATGTGTACTCCCAATGGCGGGATGTTACTATTGCATTCAGTTTCCTAGAAGTCGTGCTTTATCTGATATTCTTGTTTTTCACTTAGACTCACTTTAGCAAATACAGAAGAGGGGCCTGATCCCAGAAGGAAAAACTAGCAGACCCTGAGCTGGCATATGTCAGCTATGCTCTATTGCAGTCAGTGGAGTTACGCTGAATTACACTAGCTGAGGAGCTGGCCCTAGGCATCCATATTAATACCCAAGCTAAATATAACTTGGAAAAGTGTAGTATCAGCCTGATTTGCATAAAATAAACACAACATTCAGTAAAAAGCCACCTTATGGAGAACAATAGTATGAGCTATTTTAAAACTATTTAGTGTGTGACTTAGTACAGTGGTTTTCAACATGAGTCAACCCAAAGGTCCACAGACTATGTCTAAGGGGTTCTGTAGCAGGGTGGTCACCCACTCCTGGCCTGAAAGGGTTAAAAACAGCCCTGGGAGAGCACTGTGGCAGGGGAAAGGCTGGGCTGATTGGGAGAAGCAGCCTCAGCTGGGGTCCATGCCCCAGTCAGGGTCCAGCTGGCCCTATAAAGGCCAGTGAAGCCAGGAGTTGATAGTCTCCTCTAGCTGTGGAGGGAGATGGGCTAGTTGCTGAGGTGCTAGATAAGGGACTGGACTGGACTGGACTGGACTGGACTAGGGCTGGGGAGCTCCGGCCTGGAAACTCCCAGGCTGTGGTCTAGTATAAGGCCAAATAGGAACTGGGGTTGCAGGGGACAGCCCAAGGCTAGGCTGAGGTGGCAGATCCAAACCCCTCCTTGCCTGTGATGAGTGGCTTATACTGCGGTCTGCCCAGGGAATGGGGGCTAGTTAGTGACTGGCAGCACCCTATGACTGAGCTGGGGGTGGAGATTCCCTGGGGAGGGGGACCCAGTGGGACTGTGGGGTACTGCAGGGGGCAGCACCCTGGTCTGAAAGGGGCACTGGGTCCAAGAAGGACTTGGGACCCCGTGGGAAGTGGGACACTGGCCTGCAAAGGGTGATCCTGGGTCAAAGAGCTAATTCCCAGGATGACCAACAGGAGGTGCTGCAGGGGTGAGTTGCTGCCCTGTTACAGGTCTGTGAAAGTTTGTGTTTGTTTTTCAACCTGTGAACACCTGAGGGATCTGAGGACTATGTCTAAGATTCCAAAGGGTCTGCACCGCCATTCAAATTTGTTTAGATGTCCACAAATGAAAACATGTTGAAAACCAATGACTTAGTAGATGTAAGTAGCAAACACAATATTTATTCTTAATATTTTATCCCGGACTCTGGTATGTGGTAAAGCAGGTGTGTGTACTGTGCATCCTTAGGAGCAACCCACACATGTAGAACAAAGCCCACCCTACATCACATGATGGACTGTGTAGTACTCCCTCTTGCACTCATGGCCAGCTCCAGGGTGGAGGAGACAGTGGGGTCAAATAGCCATGCAGGCATCTTGAGAAGGTGGTCAGCTCTCAGCTATAGGAAGCCACTGGCCAATAGAGGAGGAACAGAGGCAGATCAGCAAATGACACATGCCAATACCTCTTTTTCTCTCTCTCTCTCTCTCCTCTGCCAGACATTGGTCTAGCAATGTGACTATTGGACAGAAGTCCACAGAGATAACTAGACACTGGGGTTATGCAGGCATCCACTCATGTCCTTGTGTGTTTTGTTCCACTTCCCAGCTGCGATTATGTGCTATGATGCATTGCTGTATGAATGACATGGAGCTTTGGTAGCTTGTACAGGGGATGTGGGGGGGAAGGGTTGTCTCAGGGGCCGTGGGTTGGTCTTTGCTTATCTTAGTCAAGCTATGTATATCGCCGATGACTGACCTTGCTTTGGCAGACTCACTGCCAGTGTCATCGGTTTGTAAAGAAGGGATTAGTAAGCAGCGTTTACTGCAACTGGGATGGATAATTGGCTCAATGAGCAAGATCCCACATACTTCCACTTCAGATAGATCCCTGCCTTAGACAGAGAGGTAAGCACACTCCAGCACTCAGCAGAAGTACAGAAAGTGACTCTTCCTTTATTTACTTGCCCAGGGTTCTCTGTGTACCATGGAGTAACTCTCTTTGTGCAGACACAGGTAACTTGGCTCCATTTAGGTGTGGATTTATGAAGTGGCAGAGAACTATAAAAACTCAACTGCTGTCCTTAGTCTCCGTCCAAACACTACGAACATTGCCCCCATGCCAGAGTGTGTTTTTACGGTTTATTGTCTTTTAAGGAATGAAAGTTATATGCAGGGTGAATCACTTTAATGGGAGATTCAAAAATCTGTTTGCATGGACAAAGAAGGGCAAACAATTGTTCACCGCCTTCCCTTGGCATGGGAACAGAGCTAAATATGGGGGAAAGTCAAAACACTGATACGCAAGGCAAGTGTAACATTAATGCAGCCCAATGTCAAAGTAACCTATGAACCATTGGAAGGCAATAGATAATTACAACAAAATGTCACATAGAAGCCAATGTCACTCTGCCTGGCTTTCCAGTGGAATGTTTAGGTCACAGTAAATGAACTGCCACTTTCCTTTTCAAACCTTGTAAACTTGCTGACAAACTCCTAGGAGAGCAACTTGGCGGGTTTGGACACACACGGAGGATAAACAAAGGGTACCTGGTGAGGGCAGCATGGCAGGGGAGAGGGGTAGGAGAGACCCTAAGGAATGCTGAGGAAGTGAGGGATGGATTGCAAGGCAGCTGGTAAGCAGGTGGACCTTAGTGCTGCCTTGGACAAATGAAGATGGCAGATGCTTTTGGACAAAGACCTGATCCCAGTTGGTATGATAAGGGGAAGAAGAAGTAGTAAACGTTATTGGTTCTTCAAACACAGCTATAGCAGTCAGGTTTATGGGCCCAGTCCTGCTGCTGTTGAAGTCAATGGGTAATTTATTCAAATGGGTCTAATTGACTTCAGGCCAGATTATCAAAGGTGTTTAGCTGCATAAGGGTGCAGATAGGTGCCTACTGGGATGTTCAGAAACACCTAGGTCCCACTGATTTCAAGCCATGAACACACTGAAATCAGTAGAAGTTATATCTAATAGAAATCCTCAGTCCTCAAAATTGAGATGAGTGTAACTTTCTGAGACAAGTTCAGTCTTTGTGTCCTTTGCAATATCCCTGTCTTCAGTGCTATTGAAAGGAGGGGTAAATCAGGGCAGAGCTGGGTCCTTTCCCTAACAGTCATTGTGAACTAAATGAATTTGGCATCTGGTTTAGTAGCACCAGTATCATGGGCGGCGCATGAACCACTGGCTGGGGGAGGCTCACTCCCAGCCCCCCCCTTCCATACACTCCCACCAGATCCCAGAATCCCCCACCCACTGCAGCCACCAGCCCCCGCCCCAGACTAGCCCCCCAGCCACAGAACTCAAGAAGAGTGGGTGGCAGCCGGCGGCGGGCGGCTGCAGCCCCCCCCAGCTCTGGAGCACCGAGAAGGCAGGCGGTGTGGCCCAGCCCCAGCCTCAGGCGGGGCAAGCACTGGAGGAGTGGAGCTGCACATGGAGTGGGAAGCAGGATGGGGGAACTGGAACTGGAAGTGGAAAGTGGGAATGTACGCTTGGCAGTTTCGGGAGGCACAGCCTCCCTCAGCCTATGCAGTAGCATAGTTAGGGGGGAACAGGAGGAGTGGCCGGTCCCTCACTGAGCACAAGTGGCGCCTTCTCAATTTCTTGGCACCTTTTTATTCACCTAGGGGAGTGATTAAAAAAAAAAAAGTGCCACCCACTGCAGCGCTTTTATTTTACTCACCCAGCAGTGCTCCGGGTCTTTGGCAGCAGGACCTTCACTCGCTTTGGGTCTTCGGCATTTCGGCAGCAGAAGCTTCAGTGCAGCTGAAGATACCCAGAGCGAGTGAAGGGCCCGCTGCTGAAGGCCCAGAGCACCGCCAGGTGAGTAAAAGTGCTGCAGTGGGTGGCGCCTTTTTTTTTTTTTATTGCTCTCCCTGTTCCCTCCACCTGGCTAAGCAACTGAGCCTATGCTACCTGCCGCCCGTGACCAGTATTTAGATTGGGTGGAGGGAAATAACACATAATAGCTCACTGGTTCTCAATCTTTCCAGACTACTGTACCCCCGTCGGGAGTCTGATTTGTCTTGTCTACTGCAAGTTTCACCTCACTTAAAAACTACTTGCTTACAAAATACAGAAGTGTCACACCCACACTATAATTTTCCCATATAACTGAGTACATCTGGAAGGGGAGTTTTCCCTTTATAGCTGTAAGATTCTCCTGGCTTCAGTGCTGCGCAACTTGTATGTGTGATTGTGTGTGTATGTCTTTGTTTTTTCAAGGTTTTAGCTCCATTTCTAGAGTCTCTGGCCTGGTCTACACCACGCGTTTAAACTGATTTTAGCAGTGTTAAACCGATATAACGCTGTACCCGTCCACACTACAAGGCCCTTTATATCGATATAAAAGGCTCTTTAAATTGGTTTCTGTACTCCTCCCTGACGAGAGGAGTAGCGCTAAAATCGGTATTACCATATCGAATTAGGGTTAGTGTGGCCGCAAATCGACGGTATTGGCCTCCGGGCGGTATCCCACAGTGCACCACTGTACCGCTCTGGACTAGCAATCTGAACTATCGAATGCAATGGCCAGGGGTGTAAACAGGAAAAGCCCTGCGAATCATTTTCGATTTTCATTTTCCTGTTGTGCCCAGCGATGGAGCTCTGATCATCAGCATGAGTGCAATGCATCCCCAAATCAAAAAGAGCTCCAGCATGGGACCATACGGAATCCATATTATGGGAAAACAAATCATTTTCCTATCAACGACTCCGTTACAGAAGACGAAATGCCAAAGCGTCTTGAAAAAAAAATCTCCAGGCTACACAGATGCTGTTCGATGTGAACAAACGTCGGGCAGCCAGGAAATCAAATGGACGCTCAATGGAGGCAGGGGTACGGAGGACTCCAGCTATTCCCACAGTCCCACAGCAGTCATCCGAAAGTCATTTTGCCATTCTGGCTAGCTCCCTGCCTGTAGGTTATTTCACACCACATTGTCCTGCGTGGATTCAGGGAAAGCTCCTCCATAATCTCTCACCTTTTACTCCCCCCCAACACCACGTGGAAAGAAGAGGGAAAAGAAATCGTTCTTGACTTCTTCCAATGTCACCCTATGTTCTACTGAATGCTGTGGTAGGCGCGACCGATGCTGCAGCAGTGCAAGCCGCCAGTATCCTCCTCTCCCCGTGCCTTAGGTGGCAGACGGTGTGTAGGACTGTAGCCGTCCTTCTTATCAACCCGTGGAAGTGTCTCCCGATGCTGGCTTCAGGTGAGGTGGTCCTGGAGTGCCCTGGGAAAAATAGGAATGGATTCTGGGTTCGATTCCCGAGATGGTACAGAATGCTGGTAACCGTCTTCATCATAGCAACTGGGCTAGAGCTCCATCCAGCCCCCTCCCTCCTTTGTGAAAAAAAAGCTTCTGTCCTGCCTGCACTTCATAGCAGTGGCATGCTGGGCTCCTCTTCCCCACTACTTAATGCCTGCCTGGACTAAAGTCAATAGCCCGGGAGGCTGCCTCCCCTCAATTTTTAGTCAACTAAACTGCAGTGTTTCTTATTCCTGCTTCTTTATTTACTCATGACAACAAGACATCGCGGGGAGCTCCACGGTAGCCAGGAAGGGGGTGGGGAGATGGGACGCAACAGGTAGGGTGTTCAGGGCAACCCCATGTGAAGGCAGTAGCTCATCATTTCGCAGGATCTGCCATGGTAAGCAGCAGCTGTTCTCTGATACACTGGTTCTGCAGTACACTTCCCCATTATTCTAGCAGGCTGACTCTATTTTTAGAACCAATAAAGGAGATTGACTTGGGAATTTCCAGTTTGCTTTTGCGCCCGGCCGACTCAGCCAGGAACCGCACTGTTTAGCAGCCAGACAGTACAGAGACAGGATAACTTATCTCATTGCCGAATTACATATGCCGGCAGAGCCGGTACGAACAACGGATAACGTGTCTCTTGCTATCAACACAAGCAAAATGAATGCTGCTGTAGCAGCTGGAGTATTGCATCTGTTTCCGCCGGCATCCAGTACACTACGGGTAACTGTTAAAAAAAAAAAAAAAAAAAAAAAAAAAAAAAAAAAAAAAACAAAAAAAAAAAAAAAAAAATAAAAAAAAAAAAAAAAAAAACAAAAAAAAAAAAAAAAAAAAAAAAAAAAAAAAATAAAAAAAAAGCTGATGGCTCCATAGTGCCGTGCTATGGTTGTCTGCCAGGCCACATCCAGGAAAAGGGCGCGAAACTGCTTGTCTGTCATTGCTTTCCCGGGGAGAATATGATGATCATTACCCCAGAACCACCTGCGACCCTCAATGATTTGCCCCATCAGCCACTGATGGGCTCTCAACCGCTTGCTAAGGTGCAGGAGACTGCGGGAACTATGGGATAGCTATGGAATAGCTACCCACAGTGCAACGCTCCGGAAATCGATGCTAGCCTCGGACCATGGACACACACCGCCAAATTAATGTGCTTAGTGTGGCTGCGTACACTCAACTTTATAGAATCTGTTTTATAAAACCGGTTTATATAAAATCAGAATAATCCTGTAGTGTAGACATACCCTTAGTCTTTCACAATTTGCAGAGTTCTTGCTCTGGTCACTCAGGAATGCTAAGGACCTTAGATTTATGCCTGAAGAGTTGAGGGTGGTGGAGGGGAAAGGAGGCTAAAAATCAGGCCCCACATTTTCAAACAGACACTTGTGTGTGTGTCCATAATCAACCCTGCAGGCAGTGAGTGAGAGCAATCCCTCCTGAGTGCCGCTGGTAGAATTTAAATGTTGAAACTACAGTGCCATGGATGTGCTACTGACACTTATTGAATGGAGTCCAGGAACATTACTCATGTCACTGTGTATGGAGAGGGAGGGAAAGGGAGCAAGATTTGTGGGATTCTTAGACCCTGATTTAGGCAAGCCTCTTTATTCAGTAGAGCAGGGAAGCATGTGCTTAAATCAATGGGACTTCAGTACATATTTAGATGCTCCCCTGAATCAGGGTCTCAAGGAATGTGGTTCCCCTTGTGCACCTAGATGTCCACAATGCCGCAGTTATAAGCTCGCAGATGCAGCCAGTTGACAGGCAGGGCAGAAAAGCCCATCTTGAACACATCTCTTGCAAAGGAGCTTTAGGACAGTAGGCACTTGCAAAGCCAGCCCCCCTTTTAGGGTGAAATAGTGGCCGTATTAATACAAGAAATGCGGAGCATGACCGTTGCCCTTGGTTTCTGATGGATAAAGAGAGGCAGCAGAGACAGCAGCTGGAGAAGGCTGAAAGCTTTCTGAGGGCTGCAGGAAAAGACCCCATTATTAGAGAGCAGGAAAAGCCCTTTCATTGCTAAGAAAAGCCAACTAAAGAATGTCAGATGGATGCCTGAAGCTGCCAATCAGAGCAACTGGGTGATTATTAAGCTCTTTGCAAAGACTCCCCAGCCTCTTGGCAGTGGTGATTTTGGATGGGTACTTGTGCCAGGCCCACCTATTGAAATATTTTTAAAAGGCGTCTGTTGAGAGGGGGAACTTGGACTTCTGTGGGGGGCCCATTGACAAAGCCATGCCTGGAAGCTGTAGGTAAGTGCTAACATTGCAACTCGTTCTGTATGAAATGGGGGAAGAGAGGGAGTCCCAAGGAAAGCTGGCTGTGCTGAAATTAGGGTTTTTGATTAATCGCAGTTAACTCATGTGATTAACTCAAAAAAATTGATTGTGATTAATTGCAGTTTTAATTGCACTGTTAAACAATAGAATACCAGTTGAAATTTATTACCTATTTTTTGCCTATTTTGTTATTGATGTTTTTCTACATTTTCAAATATATTGATTTAAATTACAACACAGAATATAAAGTGAACAGTGCTCACTCACTTTACATTATTTTTATTACAAATATTGCTCGGTAAAAATGGCAAACAAAAGAAATAGCAATTTTTCAATTCACCTCATACAAGTACCATAGTGTAATTTCTTTATTGTGAAAGCGCAATTTACAGATGTAGATTTTTTTTACCTAACTGCACTCAAAAACAAAAGAGTGTAAAACTTTAGAACCTACAAGTCCATTCAGTCCTACCTCTTATTCAGCCAATCGCTAAGAGAAACAAGTTTGTTTACATTTATGGGAGATAATGCTGTCGGCATCTTACTTACAATGTCACCTGAAAGTGAGAACAGGTGTTTGCATGGCTCTTTTGTAGCCGGCATTGCAAGGTATTTATATGCCATACATGTTATACTTTCGTATGCCCCTTCATGCTTTGGCCACCATTCCAGATGACATGCTTCCATGCTGATGATGCTTATTAAAAAAATAATTTAATTAAATTTTGACTGAACTCCTTGGGGGAGAACAGTATGTCTCCTGCTCTGTTTCACCCACATTCTGACATGTATTTCATATTATAGCAGTCTCGGATGATGACCCAGTACATGTTGTTTGTTTAAAGAACACTTTCACTGCAGATTTGACAAAACGCAAAGAAGGTACCAACGTGAAATTTCTAAAAAGACAGCTAAAGCACTCAACCCAAGGTTTAAGAATCTGAAGTGCCTTCCAAAATCTGAGAGAGAAGGGGTGCGTACCATGCTTTCAGAAGTCTTAAAAGAGCAAAACTCTGATGTAGAAACAACAGAACCCAAACCATCAAAAAAGAAAATCAACCTTCTGCTGGTGGTATCTGACTCAGATAATGAAAATGAACATGTGTCAGTCTGCACTGTTTTGTATCCTTATTGAGCAGAACCCATCTTCAGCGCAGAAGCATGTCCTCTGGAATGGTGGTTGAAGATGAAGGAACATATGAATCCTTAGCGCATATGTCACATAAATATCTTGCAACGACAGCTACAACAGTGCCATGCGAATGCCTGTTCTTGTTTATAATGTCACCTGAAAATAAGAAGCCAGCAGCACTATCTCCTGCCAGTGTAAATAAACTTGTTTGTCTGAGTGACTGCCTGAACAAGAAGTAGGACTGAGTGGACTCGTAGGCTTTAAAGTTTTGCACTGTGTTATTTCTGAATGCAGTTTTTTTTGTACATAATTCTATATTTGTAAATTCAACTTTCATGATAAAGAGATTGCACTACAGTACTTACATGAGGTGAATTGAAAAATGCTATTTTGTTTTTTACAGCGCAAACATTTGTAATAAAAAATAAATATAAAGTGAGCACTGTACACTTTGTATTCTGTGTTGTAATGAAATCAATATATTTGAAAATGTGGAAAACATCAAAATATTTAAATAAATGGTATTCTATTATTGTTTAACAGTGCACTTAATCACACAATTAATCACAATTAATTTTTTTTAATCGTGCAATTAATCACGATTCATTTTTTTAATCTCTTGACAGCCCTAGCGGAAATGTGTAGGAGTGGGGAGTGGGGAGGAGGAGTTGTTGTGGGAAAGACAGTAGAAATTGAGATGCAATGGGGAAGAACTTTAATGCCAAAAGGTATGTGACTCTTTCCCTGCTGGTTTTGTTTTCAGTTTTCCTACTTCATGCTGGGTGTCACAGCTCTGCCTCATCACTGCTGCGCTCCTATGGCCTGTCATTTTGTATTAAAAGTAACCAATTGTTTTTAATACATCTGCCCACTGGCTATTAGCCAAATCTCTGTTCTTTGTTAAATAAATGCACACGTGTTTTCACTGACTGCTCTGAGTTAGGCACCGCGGCCATCCTGAGGTGAAGCTGGTAAGCTGGGGAGTCCTGCTGCTTTGGGACCAGCATAGGTGTAAACACTGGGCATCTGCACTGGAACCGGAGCTGGGCACTTCAGGGGGACACTCGGGGTTGGAATGTGCCTATTGTTAAGCTGAAGAAGGACAGCGGAGCCTGTGCAGGCTAAGAAGGAAGGGCTTGTATTGCCCTGGGGCTGATGGAGCCAGGGGAGCTGACCCACAGTGGGCACAGACAAGGGTCCCTCATGTGAAGGGTGGGTGGCAGCAAGGATCCTCACAACCCAGGGTATCCCTGGGAAATGTCGTGTTCCTTCCTCCTCTCCTGTCCTTCCCCATTCCTGTTTCCTTCCCCCATTGCCCATTTCCCTTCTCTCCTTTGCTCCCTTAGCTCTTTTTCCCCTTCTGCAGCCCCTCTGTTGGCCACGTCCCTCTCCGCTCTGATATGCAGCATAGGGGAGGAAGAACAGCAACCAAACTGAATATGACACTTCCTCCTGCACATGGAGTTGTGGAGCAGCTCTTGAACTGGCATACAAAGGGAGCGGGACTCAGGAGTAGCACCCCCATTAAAGTTGCCTATAAAGGGTCATCATGCCATAGGCCACTAGGCCACCTTGGCTATATGGCGATCGACACCCATATTTCCTGCCCCAAGAGTTTAAAAATCATCAGTCTGGTCTCCCTGAAACAATTAGATTAGTTTTAAAATCATGAGATTTACAAAATGTGGCGGGAGGAAGGTATCTTTTATCGGCTTTCTGAGGTTTGAGCCGCTTAGGTTCAATCAGTTCACATTTTCAAGGGTTTCTCTGAGGGCTCGACCTGTACTTATATTTTAAATGGAAGCTGAATTTCTCACCTACTCACAAGCCTCCAGGAGCTGGGGCTGTAAGACACCCAGTAAATATCACCAGACACCCAGTAAAATTGTGAGAGTTGGCAGCACTGACACTGAGCCCAATAAACACAAAATTAAAATGAATGAAGCAGGTAACAGTAGTGCAAATCCAGAGTCTAAAACTGGCCACTAAAATAGACAGAGATGTAAAAAGCTATTAGAACCACTAGAATAATCTAGAGGAAGAAAGAATAAAACTGAATCTCTGAAAGCAGAGGAGAAGAAAGACGTTGAAAAACAATGTCTTGGAACAAGCGCCCAGGGGCCTGGGCTCTCTTTCAGCTTGAGGAGTCACTCAAGCAGGAACATTAAATAACCACACAGAGCTGCAGAAAACCATAGAAAACAAAGTGCTTGCTCCTGGAATTTGGGGAAAGGGCCAATACTGTAAAAGAGAGAGAGTACAGAAAAATATTTAGTTCCAGTGAAAACAGAGAAGAACATTCGCTGAACATAACAGAGAGGTGCGTGTTTCTGTTGGCCAATGAAGAAGAGGGAAAAACCAAATGGCGAACAGAACATTCTAAGAGGTGGACAGAAGTTAGAATTTCAGGCATCCAGCTCTGCATGTCTGTCAAACAGTAGGTGTTCACACATTTTTATGAAGGCTTATGCAGAGAGCAATAGTAAATTGCAATAAACCGTCAATATCAACACAGCAGCTGTACCATCTAACGCTATCACTAGGGGGAAAGAAGGGTTGGCACCTAGGTTACTGACTTACAGTCTTTGGATTTCTTTCAGTTTATCACACAGCTATGTGTTTGAGCATGCTCTAGGCAGTCATGGACCCTGTCAATGAGTCCTAGTGAGGCAGGTGGGGAAAGAGGACGAAGGGGTGCAGAAAGCAGGCTACTAATTCTAGCTAGAGGTTTGGAATTCCAAAGCTAGGTGCGTCCCTGGAAAGTGGCTGAGGAGTAAATGCAATGTGGACGTACTTCTGTGGCAAATTAATGGTCGCAGACTAACCTTTTGTTCTGTAGCCTCAATAAGGGCTTGTTGACACTTAAAATGCTGCAGCTGCGCAGCCGTAGTGCCTCTAGGAAGACACTACCTATGCTGATGGAAGGGCTTCTTCAATTGGTGCAGGTACTGCACCTCCCCGAGAGGCGGTAGCTCGGTCCACGGGAGAATACTAGACGGGGGGATTAGGTTGGTGAAACTGTGTTGTTTGGAGGTGTGGATTTTTCACACACCTGAGTGATGTAGATACACCGACCTAATTTCCTAGGGCAGACCAGGCCTTGTTTCCTCTCACTCCAGATTTCCTTCTTTAGGTCACATCTCATTCTTATCATTTTTCTCTCCCTGAGAAAGGTTTTTTTAGAAGCTGTGATTCTTGTCTGGGACTGACTGGGAGACAGTATCTCCGATGGAATGGATTTTCTCCATCTCTTTTCTCTGGCCTCTTTCTCTCATCTTTAGTTTTGTTTTCCTTTTAAAATGAAAATAGAGGGGGAGTTGTACTTATTCATTGGAGCTGGATTGTGCTCAGCCTTCTACAGGAGGTGGCAATGGTGAGAGGGAGAGAAACATCCATCTCCTTGCATGACCCGCACAAGGGCTGACGATAACAACTAGTCCTGTGAGCAGGGCCTGCTTAACCCTTGTTCCCTCCATAAAACAAATCATCTGAAAAGGGGTTGGGGGAAATTGCACAATCTAGCTCTGGGTGGTTAAGGCAAAGGGCTTGGAGCCAGCAAGTTTGTGTTCCACTGTGTGATTCTAGACAAATAACTTTCAACTGTCTGTCAGTTTTCTAGTCTGTTTGCTGGCAGCAGGGAGGTCACTTAGCTTCTTCACAAAAGCCTTAACATTTTTAAAGCTCTCTGAGATCTTTGCATGAAAGGTGCTTTAGAGGTGAAAACTATTACTCATGCAAATGTAAGTAGGAGCTTTTCACAAGTCGCCATGTGCCACGCACAAATCGTTACCTGGAGAAATATGGTGAATTTAGAATGTGGGGAAGTACCAAAATAAGTTTAGATGTAAAATGAGTCAATAACACAGATCTTGCAAGGTGGACAGTCCCACCACAGTGGGACCATAGGGACCAAAGGCTGCACCAGCATTCAGATTTGGCAGGAGGTAAGGGTTTAGGTACTAGGGACAACATGAAACTGAAAGCAGAGCTCAAGGCAGTCTGGAGGAAAAGACTTTATCTTGGCCACGTCTAGACTACGCGCCTATCGGCGCGTTACAATCGATTGCTCGGGGATCGATATATCGCGTCTGATCTAGACAGGATATATCGATCCCTGAGCACGCTTAGATCGATTCCGGAATTCCACCAAGACGAACGGATTTCCGGATTCGACATGGCGAGCCGCGGACATCGATCCCGCGCGGTGAAGACGGGTGAGTAAATCAATTTTAGATATTCAATTTCAGCTACGCTATTCTCATAGCTGAAATTGCGTATCTAAAATCGATTTTATCTCGTCGTGTAGACCTGGCCCTTGAATATGTAAAGGAAGAGGAAGCCGATGAAGGCATTCAGATAACCGAGTTAGCATGAGAAATGAGAGCAGCAAGAGATCAAACTGGCCTCATGATTTTTAATAGGCTGAAAGCTGGATAGGCTATAGAAAAGTGACCAGAAAAGTTTGGCCAGAGTCTTATACACCACCCAAATGCACTCTGTTGGAATTTATTCCTTTATCACTACATGATGAGGTCGTGGTCAGCCCCTAGCCACATGTGTGGGCACACACCTGCATGTGCCTGCACTCTGTAGGAGCAAATAGCGATGTACATTTCTGAAGTGACCCAGTGTTTCTGACCTTGCCAAATGCTGAGGGCTGTCAGCTCCAATTGGCCTCACCATTGCTCAGGCTTTATATGATTCCCCTTGTGTGCACAGTATCAAGTGTTGTCCAGAATGTATACAGTGTGGGTTAACTTCAAACAATGAAAAAATATTAGTGTGGCCTGATTCTTCACTGCACTGTGCGTGTGCAGTCAGGTACACCTGTGCAAAGTGGGTGAAAATAGGGGAACTTCTATGCCCACTTGTCACAATGTAAGTGACTTGCACATAGGTGCAAGTCAGCATGGGATCAGGGCCTTCATGGTCTATACCTATCTGGAAGGAACCCTGAAAGGTCATAGAGTCCAGCCCCCCACCTTCACTAGCAGGACTAAGTAATGATTTTGCCCCAGATTCCTAAGTGGCCCCCTCAAAGATTGAACTCACAACCCTGGGTTTAGTAGGCCAATGCTCAAACCACTGAGCTATCCCTCCTGACAGCTGTAGGCTTTTAGGGTCTGTAATGTTACTGCACCTCAGTTATGCACTTGCCTAGGCGTTATCATTATCCTTCTTTCCTTCATTTGAACAATGAATCAAAGCACCCTTGTTATAAATGGATAGGTAGGTAAGGGTTAAGTTTCTTTTACCTGAAAAGGGTAACCGAACACCTGACCAGAGGACCAATCAGAGAACTGGATTGTTTAAAGTCAGGGGCGGGAATTTGTATACTCGGGGTCTTTGTTGTTTTCTTAGCTATGAGGAAACAAGTCTAGAATACATTAAACGAGAAGAGAGAAATATTACAACAGGAACACGATTGAACCACATGCACAGAAAACTTTCGATACACCTCTACCTCAGAGTATTTCAGACAAATAACAACCATGGAGGCTCCAGAGATCAGCTCGACAAGCGCGCACAGCAGTCCAACATAACCAAAAAGGACGCTACAAGCTCATTTCCGCGCACTCTCATATCCTACGGAGATACTAGCCCCTGATACTGCGGTATAAGAGGAAGACAAATCTGTGTTGTAAATCCAGCTCCGTTACAGCACACACGAAAATAAACAAACATAGCAGACTTAAAGGAACAAAGAAACCAGTCGTTCACTATGTTAGATGATATAAAGACACTTAACGAGCAAGGAACACAGCGCTAATAAGACGATTAGACACAAGAAGATGACCAAAAACAATATGCGAAGTACTTTTATTACACTAGAAGATCACAAAAAATGGACGCTCATAAGGGCAGCAAAATTCCAATTCAAGAACAATCTGATAATAAGATACCCCAGGCCGCTAATTTGCGTACTGGGCCATACCGGTCACTGGGTACCATCAAGATGGAGGCTCAGAGCCAGGTCAGCACCCTATCTCCTGAGGCGGGCAGCACGAACCATAACTCAAAGTCCTCACCTCTCAGAGTCCAAGCCTTAAGGATCCCCAGATTCAAGGGGATCCTTCATTCCGGCTTAATCAATCAGCAGGTGGCTGGCTCCATGTTGGCAGCAGAATGTTACCCAAAGTCTCTTATCTCACCCTTCTTTTTTACAGGCTTTTAGTTTGGATTCAAAGTCTATAGGTCTTGCTGTGTCACGCTGCCTCTGGGTTTGGATTGATCACCTGTCAATTGCAGGTGTAACTTTCAGCCTTGAACCTGGCTTTGATCTTCCTTCTGTTGTTCTTTTGTCCTTTTCTTTTTAGGGTAGATGCTTTTTACTTTGTTTCACTGTTGTCTAGGTCTTCAGCCATTGGTAGTTGAACTTCACCTCTTCAAAACAGAACACTGAGTAAGAGATCAGGATGACTTTGCCTGAAAATTAAGCAATGTTGCTTGTAATCAGAAATACAGCCTTTTGGGTCACCTGTGCTTCCTTCCTTCCTTCGTTCATATCAAAATCTACTACATTTTATTCAACCTTTATAATACTGAATTATGTTATTAATACAATTTATAAAATTAGAATGGCAGATACTCCGTCATACTGGGGTATTGGGTTAGGTGGGGGAGGGGAGCAGACTGGGTTCAGGTCAATGGGGGTTCGGGTTAGGTGAGGGACGTGCACAGGAAAGTGGGTTAAAGCGGCTTAGCTGCCCCTCCATGAAAGAGCTGCCAGCCGTGGCCTCCATCCCTTCTCTCCCCAGGGAGCAGAGCCTCTGCCCTGGAAAACCTGCTCTGAGGAGCATGCCATGTGCAAGCCGGCCCCAGCTGCACCCGCGCTGCCAGCACAGCTCAGCCACAGCAAAGGGTCATTGGGAGCGTGGTTCTTATCTACGTCCTCCCTACAGTCTGCGATCTGCAGCCTGAGCCTGCATCTATTTTTAGGCACTGGCTTCTCAGCACCCCTCAGATCTCGGCACCCTAGGCGGCTGCCTAACCTGCCTAGTGCTTCCACCAGCCCTGGTTAGCCCCATCACTCTGGACGCTCCTATGAGAAGTCATCCGATGTAGGTCATTGGCTCCTCTGTATGGGCTCTGAACCCTGCCAGCCCAGCTCCAATCTCCGTCGATCTCACCAGTGCAGCCCACCCGGGAGGCTGAGCTACTTTAGCCAGATATCCCACTGAGCAGGGCGGAGAGGTCGGCGTTGATCCCGATCCACTCAGGCAGGAAGGCGGCCTCAGGCTTGAAGATCTTGAGGAAGGGAGAGTCGGGGAGGGTGTAGTTGGCCAAGTAGACAGTCTCCCCCCCAGCCAGGTAACCAGCCCAGATGCCGAAGGTCCCGATGGTCATGATCGTGTGGTTGCAATGGGCCAAGAGAGCAAAGTCCCTACCCGGCGACGACTCCTTCCCATCCCCCGAGAAATACACGTCCCCCCGCGAGGCGTCGATGTTCTCCCGGCACCACTCCATCCCGTTGCTGGTCACCACGAAGATCGGCTCCTGGTACTTGGCCCGGAAATAGCCCATGGCCTTCTCCAGGTAGGCCTTGTCCGCCACCACCCCCTTCCAGACCTGGGGCATCACCTGGACGTAGTCCCCCCTCCGGACGTGGATGCCCACGTAGGTCACATTCTGGTGCTGTCCACGCAGCCCGGCCAGGTACCGATTGGCCTCCTCCTTGACTTGGTCGTGGAAGGAGAATTCCTGGAGGATCTCCTGCCGGAGGTGGTGGTAGAAGGTCCAGGAGCAGGGGTAGCCCGTCAGCCGGACGTATTTCCCCTCGATGTGCCTGTACTCCTCCGACATCCAGTCATGGAGCTCATAATCCTTCCATGGGATGTTCTGGACCACGTCGCTGGAGAGCACGGGCAGGGTGATGCGGAAGAATGGCGCCAGCTGCTGGTGCATCTCCGGGAGGATGTAGGCCTGGTACCCGTTAATCTTGGCCAGGGCGTAGAGGGTGGCATATTCCCCCATCTGGTTCCCCAGGCGCCCAGCGGAGTTCACAGTCCATATGCCCTGATCTGTGGGTGAGAGTTGCTGTGGGTCACTTGGAGAAGGGATCCTCTGCCCCTGGTGGGGGGACTGGCTCTGCAGCTGTAGGAAGAAGGTGATGCCCAGGATGGTCAGCAGGTACAGGAAGATCAA
Organism: Chelonoidis abingdonii; assembly: GCF_003597395.2. Lineage (NCBI taxonomy): Eukaryota > Metazoa > Chordata > Testudines > Testudinidae > Chelonoidis > Chelonoidis abingdonii. Next base: position 201,958,974 of record NC_133771.1, read on the forward strand.
GAGTACTTGCCGGACAGAGACCCAAGAAATCAGGGATTTCATGGCTCCAAGAAGCAGCGGGGGCATGATCCTGGCCTGGGGGGAGACAGAGCAAGAATTACAGACCTGCCACAATGGGTCTATTTCTTATCTGCACCACAAGCGCAATGACCAGCTCCTGCCGGGATAAGGGCATCGGAGGGTGGTGAGAGTGATGTGAAAGACTGATCGGGAACATAAGGAGAAGGCTGGACAGATGGGAAGGGAGGGAGGGTGAGTTGATGATGGATGGGAAGATTGACAGGGTGGCTGGACGAATGAGAAGATGGTTTCCGTGGAGGGGAAGTCGGGGGTGGGTGGGCAGATTGGGTGGGTGTCTGGCTGGATGGGTGAGAAGAGGGCGATGCTGCTGGGTGGCTGGGGGATCATAGCAGGCCTGAAGGCCAATGGTAAAACCCAAACAAGATGGCCGGGGGGGGGGACCAGCTCAGCCCCACAAGCCATTATGAAGATGCTGATATCTAGAAAACATAACATGTTCCATGATCCCGCAGCCAAACAAGAGGCTGACCGCCCAGGGCCCATCACCTCCGGGTGCCCCCAGGCACTGGCAGAGCAGAACTGTCAGGGGTATATCTGGGCCTCACCAGGGTCATATTTGTGGGGTTGGGCAGTGGAGCTAGCTTCACCCTCCCACTGCTCTGCCCATGTCTGCTCTGCCTTCCCCACAGTGTTCCCCCACCAAGGGAAGAAGCCCAGAGCTCTCCAGAGCAGATAGGGAAAGCCCAGCTCGGATGCCTCCCCCTGACATTCATAGAATATCAGGGTTGGAAGGGACCTCAGGAGGTCATCTAGTCCAACCCCCTGTTCAAAGCAGGACCAATCCCCGATTGTGTTTTGTTGGCTTTTTTTAACCCCAGTTCCCTAAATGGCCCCCTCAAGGATTGAACTAACAACCCTGGGCTTAGTAGGCCAATGCTCAAACCACTGAGCTATCCCTCATCCCCTTTCTCCATCTCCTGTGTCCAGCTCCTCAACCTGGGGCCACCCGTTCATGCCCAAAATGACAGCGATGAGACGGGAATGGACAATCAGGCAACTACGGCTGTCTCAGCCCGGGATAATCCTCTGCAGTCAAACTTGGGAATGATTTAGCGTTTGGTTCCTGGCAATCGGCATGGGGAAGGATGGAGTCAAGGGGAGAAGGGTAGATGGGAGATGGGAGGATAGATGGATGGGGAGAAGGGTAGATGGAGGATAGATGGATGGATGGAGAGAAGGGTAGATGGGGGATGGATGGGGAGAAGGGTAGATGGGGGATGGATGGATGGGGTGAAGAGTAGATAGGGGGATGAACA
>NC_133771.1:201960410-201972104 GCF_003597395.2 Chelonoidis abingdonii
AGGGGCCCCACGGGTAAGGCCCCTGGGAGCTAGGGTTCAAGGTCCCATGGGTATGGCCCCTGGGAGCTAGGGTTCAAGGCCCCACGGGTAAGGCCCCTGAAGCTAGGGTTTGGGGCCCCACGGATAAAGCCCCTGGAGCTAGGGTCCAGCGTCCCATGGGTAACGCGCTTGGAGCTAGGGTTAAGGGCCCCTCGGTTCGGGGCCCCATGGGTTGGGCCCTTGGAGCCAGGGTTCAGGGCCCCACGAGCTGGGCCCCTGGAGCCAGGGTTTGGGGCCAGATTGGTAGGCGACCTGGAGTTAGGTTCAGGATCAGATTGGTAGGCACCCTGGAGCTAGGGTTCGGGGCCCCACAGGTACGCCCCCTGGGGCTAGGGTTAGGGGCCCCATGGGTTGGGCCCCTGGAGCTAGGGTTAGGGTCCAGATTGGTAGGCCCCCTGGAGCTAGGGTTAAAGGCCCCTCGGTTCGGGGCCCCACGAGTTGAGCCCTTAGAGCTAGAGTTCGGGGCCCCATGGGTTGGGCCCCTGGAGCTAGGGTTAAGGGCCCCTCGGTTCGGAGGCCCCATGGGTTGGGCCCCTGGAGCCAGGGTTCGGAGCCCCACGGGTTGGGCCTCTGGAGCCAGGGCTCAGGGCCCTTCAGTTAGGGGCCCCACGGGTAGGCCACCTGGAGCTAGGGCTAAGGGCCCCTCAGTTAGGGGACCCACGGATTGGCCCCCTGGAGCTAGGGTTAGGGTCCAGATTGGTAGGCCCCCTGGAGCTAGGGTTAGGGGTCCAGATTGGTAGGCCCCCTGGAGCTAGGGTTAAGGGCCCCTCGGTTAGGGGCCCCACAGGTTGGCCCCTGGAGCTAGGGTTTGGGTCTCCACGGGTTGGGCCCCTGGAGCTAGGGTTAGGGTCCAGAATGGTAGGTTCCCTGGAGCTAGGGTTAGGGTCCAGATTGGTAGGACCCCTGGAGCTAGATTTAAGGGCCCCTCGGTTAGGGGCCCCACAGGTTGGGCCCCTGGAGCTAGGGTTCGGGGCCCGACAATTTTGGCCCCTGGTGCTATGGTTAGGGTCCAGATTGGTAGGCCCCCTGGAGCTAGGGTTAAGGGCCCCTCGGTTAGGGGCTCCACGGATTGGGCCCCTGGAACTAGAGTTTGTGCCCAGATTGGTAGGGACCATGGAGCCAGGGTTAGGGTCCAGATTGGTAGGCACCCTGGAGCTAGGGTTAGGGTCCAGATTGGTAGGCACCCTGGAGCTAGGGTTAAGGGCCCCACGGGTTGGGCCCCTGGAGCTAGGGTTAGGATCCAGATTGGTAGGCCCCCTGGAGCTAGAGTTAGGGTCCAGATTGGTAGGGGCCCCACGGGTTGGGCCCCTGGAGCTAGGGTTCGAGGCCCCAAGGTTTGGGCCCCTTGAGCTAGGGTTCAGGGCCCCAAGGGTTGGGTCCCTGGAGCTAGGGTTCGGGCCAGATTGGTAGGCCCCCTGGAGCCAGGGTTTGGGGCCCCACGGGTTGGGCAGCACCCTGGAGCTAGGCTTAGGGTCCAGATTGGTAGGTGCCCTGGAGCTAGGATTTGAGGCTCCATGGGTTGCACCCCTGGAGCTAGGGATCGGGGCCCCATGGGGTTTTGGGCCCCTGGAGCTAAGGTTCGGATCCAGACTGGTAGACGCCCTGGAGCCAGAGTTAGGGTCCAGATTGGTAGGCGCCCTGGAGTCAGGGTTCGGGGCCCCACGGTTTTGGCCCCTGGAGCTAGGAATAGGGTCCAGATTGGTAGACACCCTGGAGCTAGGGTTAGGGTCCAGATTGGTAGGATCCCTGGAGCTAGGGTTCGGGGCCCCTCGGGTAGAGGCCCCAAGGGTTGGGCCCCTGGAGCCAGGGATAAGGGCCCCTGGATCTAGGGTTCGGGGCCCCAAGAGTTGGGCCCCTGGAGCTAGAGTTCAGGTCCAGACTGGTAGGCGCTCTGGTGCTAGGGTTCGGGGCCCCATGGGTAGGCCCCCTGGAGCTAGAGTTAAGGGACCGTCGGTTAGGGGCCCCACGGGTTGGGCCTCTGGAGCTAGGGTTTGAGGCCCNCAAAAGTCCAGGTTTGGGACAGGACCAGACTGGTGGACACTAAAGTCCAGGTCTGGGACTGGACGGCTAGATTACCACAACCCTATAGTATCTAAAGCCACATCCTACCCTCAGATGCACACATGCAGCTTCCATTGAGTCACTTCCTTCAGAATTCAGTACACAAGTCTTGGGGCAGAATTTGGCCCTTCATCCTGGAATAAAGAAGTTTTCTGTAGTTTTTCAACTGTAACACTCCATGTACTGTAAAATCTGAAACATTGACCATTAAGTGCTCTAATACCCACCATAAAATCTACTAGGACTTTGTCCAGAGTGGGCTACGCAAACAAGTAGAAATGCAATGACCTATGTACTTCACAGCTTTAGTTTTTACTGTACACAGGTACAGTTGTTTTAATCATCATAATTTATGAACTGGTCATCTTACTTATTTATTCAGATTATCAGTGAAAGGGACGTGTGTGTCTATAATTCCAGTTTACATAGATCTGATTTGAGAGTTTTGTGTGCATCTGCTCTTTGTAATGCATCATATGGCTGTCTATAAGGATGTTTATACAGTACACACAATGGAGAAGATTCAAAGCCAGAGAGAGAAATTGAAGTGTTCAGTAATATATGAGCTAACAATCTTCAAACGGAAGTCAGAGGTGGGCTGTATGTGATGTGCATGACAGGGTTAATTTGAGAAAGGAGGGTTTCAAAAGGTGCTAGTGTTGTGCCTTCAGAAGGGGTGTGTCCATGAAAAAGTTCTGCTGTGTTTGTGTGTAAGTCCCCAATGTGGCTCTTACCCGCTTTATCTAGTGGTAAAGTGATTGTCTCAGTGGAGTGGGCTTGGTTATCAGAGTTCAATGCCCTTTACAGCAAAGCCAGGCTGACCAGTTCTATCAGGTTTTAGTCACATTTTCTTGCCAATGATGTTGATCTCTGTTGACCCCAACCCCATTCACATGGAGCAAAACTACATGACTTCTGTGCTGCCATGTGTTTAGAAAAAGAACACGCAGGGAAGCTCGCAAAGATTTTTTAAAATTTTGAAACTTAGATGAAAAAGGTTGTTGAAACAGTGAGTTTTGATGAAAAAGGGGAAGGTGGTTACAAAAAATGTGAAAAATTCTTTTGTGGTTTGAGACCAAATGCTTCTTATTTCAAAGAAATTTTGAATTATCAAAATTTCACCCAAAAAAACCAGAGAAACATCATTCTAAAACAGGGGTGGGCAAAATTTTTGGCGTAAGGGTCATATCGGGGTATGGAAATTGTATGGCAGGCCATGAATGCTCACAAAATTGGGGGTTGGGGTGTTGGAGGGGGTGAGGGCTCTGGCTGGGGTTGCGGGCTCTGGAATGGGGCCAGAAATCAGGAGTTCAGGGTCCAGGAGAGGGCTGCGGGTTGGGGCATGGGGGATAGGACTCTGGGGTGAGGCTGGGGTTGAGGGGCTTGGGGTGCAGGAATGGGCTCCAGGCTGGGACCGAGGGATTTGGAGGGCTGGGGCAGGGCGTTGGGGTATGAGGGAGGAGTGTGAGGGCTCTAGCTGGAGGTGTGGGCTCTGGGGTGGGACTGGGGATGAGGGGTTTGAGGTGCAAGAGGGGGCTCTGGGCTGGGATCGAGGGGTTCGGAGGATGGGAGGGAGATCAGGGCTGTGGCAGGGGATTGGGTAGTTGGGAGGAGGGGATGCTCAGGGGTGCAGGCTCTAGGCAGCACTTGCCGCAAGCAGCTCCTGGAAGCATATCCCCTTCCAGCTCTGAGGTGCAGCCAGATGGCAATGTGCACTGCCCCATCCACAGGTGCCATCCCTGCAGCTTCCATTGGCCGGGAATCACAGCCAATGGGAGCCGTAGGAGCGAAGTCTGCGGACAGGGCAGCATGCAGAGCCGCCTGGCCACGCCTCCATGTACTATATAGGAGGGAGGTTAAACCGGAGGGGGGTTATGCCAGCTACTTCCTGGGAGCTGAGCGGAGCAGGGCAAGTCCCCAACTCTGCTCCCTGGCTGGAGCTGAGGGCTGGATTAAGTGCTCTAATGAGCCGGATGTGGCCCACAGGCCATAGTTTGCCCACCCCTCTTCTAAAACATTAAAGGCAATTTGCTCCCTTCCTCCCACCTTTTCTTTGACCAGTTCTACTATTGGAGAATTACACTGAGAATAACTTGAGCTGCACAGGTGCAGCCACAAAGTGCTATAGAGTTATTTCACAGGAGACTGAACTGTGTAAGTGAGGAGGGAGCATTCACAAATTAGCGTGTGCACATGCACAAGAAAATTGTTGGGGTACGCAACTCATAGGAGGCATGTTGAAACATTCCCTGAGAGCTGCATTCTGTGGAAAGTGCTCTATGCTGGCATTCCTGGTGTTCCTTAACAAAATGCTTAGCTTTTAGTTTACACAAGAAAAACAATTTCAAAGGGCAAAAGCTCCAACTACCTTAGGAGCGTCCCGTCTCACCGCTGCACTTCTCAGCCCCCCGAAAGCTCCCAGGCAAACACAGCGCTTTTTCCCTATTAATTCATTTAATCCAGATGCTGGAAAAATTGTTAGCTGAAACAATGTATGTGACATTTACTGTTCCCATGATTTTTTAGCTAATAGGAATATAGCAAATCACATGAACTCCAATTTAACATTGTGCATACTCTGGGATAATTGACCTTCAGTTATCAGCCCACCATGCGCAAAGTGCTTGTCTGACAAGAAGGGGAAGTTTGACAGGGTTGGGAATTTGTACCTATTGTTTTGCTAATGCTCATTCTCCTCCCTTTCATGGAAGCACCACCTGAACCTTCCAACTTCCACAGGGATTTGATTCTGTGTGCAGAGTGTCTGGCTTGTGGGCTCAGGAAAAATGAAGACTCACTGGAAGGGCTCTTGGGGTCACAAAAAACAGCCCAAAGATTGTGTTAAGCCACAACAGCCACTGAGCCTGCCCCTGAAAACATTAGCCTGCCTCTGAGCAGCAACCCCACTATCTCACAAGCTGAGAGCCCCATCGGATGATGGGGAATAAGAAGTCCCATGAAAATTGTGGATGGTTATACTGCACGTCAGGTCATCGTTGTCCATGTTGTCCCTTTCCACCCTCTCTGCACCGCACTGAGTTGTTATTTTTGGCTCATAGTAACTGGGACAAAATTAAATTCCATCTCTTTCTGCGAAAGGAAGGAGTTAACCAAAGAGCCCATGTGCCAAACGCCACTCATGTAGCCGACTCGGCTGTGGGCGGCTAGGCCTAGTGATTGAAATGAGTGTGGGCTCTATCAGTGAGATCTGAGGTCTAGGAACAATCCAAGGGTCAGTACTGGAGGGACAGAAGCTGAATGCCAGAGCTAGAGGGTGAACAGAGTAATAAGCCAGAGGCCAAGCCAAGGATCAAAGCCAGGGGCAGGGCTGGAACAAAGGCAAGCTCAGCTGCAGGCATGGTACAGCTCAGCAGCCACTGAGCTGCTGTGGGAGCCAGGCTTATACACAGGGCCGCTTAGCCAGCAACTAATCAGGGGCTATGGCCACTCTGTCAGATCCAAGGAAGTGCAGCGGGGCTTATTGGTTGCCTAGAGCAAAGTTCGGCAGCTGGTCCAAGGCAGTGCAATTGGTCCGGCTGCTGACAACTAGCCACCATCTGGGGGCTTTGCTAAAGCCTGAAGTGAACAAGCTGCCTATCCGGAATGGAATCCACATCATGAGCATATCTATCTAGCTGGATTCACTCAGGCCAGTGGGTTGCCAGTTGACTAATCTGGTAGACAAAAGCCACTGTTTGATGTTGACATATCATGGGTGAAATCCTGGCCCCACTGGAGTTAACAGCAAAACATTCATTGAGTTCACTGGGGCCAGGATGTCACCCCAGGAGCTTTCGAGTGATGTACGGCACACACCAAGCGGCCCAGCAATCTGTAGAGAAGTGTGTGTTGTAAATGGCTTGTTTAGGTTTGTTCTGTAGAGAAGCAGAATGTGTGTCGTAAATGGTTTCTCTAGTTTTTGACAAACTGATCTCCCTGGTCACTCAATAACAGACTTAAAAGTGGCAATTTTTCAACAAAAAAACTTCAAAAACAGACTCCAACGTGGAACTGCAGAACTGGAATTAATTTGCAAACTGGACACCATCAAATCAGGCCTGAATAAAGACTGGGAGTGGATGGTTATTACAAAACCTAAATTTACCATACTAATTTCCCCCTATCATTACTCACACCTTCTCATTAAGTGTTTGAAATGGGCCACCCTCATTACCACTACAGAAGTGATTTTTCCTCCTTTGGTATTCTACTGTTAATTGAATTGTCTCATTAGACTGACCCCCCACTTGGTAAGGCAATGCCCATCTTTTATTCCTGCTATATTTTTTCCACTCCATGCATCTGATGAAGTGGGTTCTAGCCCAGGAAAACTTATGCCCAAATAAATGTGTTAGTCTCTAAGGTGCCACAAGGACTCCTCATTGTTTTTGCTGATACAGACTAACACGGCTACCACTCTGAGAATATTCGTTCTAAGCCTGATCCTGTTTTGTAGCTTGAGCCCTTCTCTTGGCCCGAGGTAGAGTGTTTTTTAAAGTAGGGACAAATCTAAATATAAGGGACCAATTTTAGCCCTTGCAAGAGCTAGTGCAATTCCTATTAAAGTTATCATTACAATCATTGTTATGGTGACAACAGGTGCTCAGCACCTCTCAAGGTCCAGGCCTATACCTCTGCTGACATCCTGTACATTTTGTGAAAAAAATGGGGATAAGCTAAAGAATCTTCAACCATTTTTAACTGAAGCTTCCTGTGCCCAGAAAAATGTTTTGGACATCACAACCCAAACCAGACGCAATCCCTGCATTAATCATCATTTCTTATTTTCTTTGCAAAAGGTCATTCTGTCAGCGCACTGTGTGCTGTGTGAACTCCCCTACCATTAGCAGGGTTTATCAGATGTGATCAACGATTAAAAAAAAAAAGCAAACCGAACCAGAGACAATGAAAATCATTTAGAAAAACCTGATCCTTTCCTTCAGGAGTCTATTGATTGTTGTTGGAATCCAAGCTCTGTTGAGCGCATAGTGCCACTTAGTGGAAGAGAAAAGTACAACACTCCACATGACGGAAATGGTATGTGTGTCTTTTTCTAAATTATTCTCCCACAGTTATCCAGGACAAAGGCTAAACCAGATACATACAATAGAGCTCTGTAGTAGGGGGAGGGATAGCTCAGTGGTTTGTGCATTGGCCTACTAAACCCAGGATTGTGAGTTCAATCCTTGAGGGAGCCATTTAGGGATCTAGGACAAAAATCTGTCTGGGGATTGGCCCTGCTTTGAGCACAGTGTTAGACTTAGATGATCTCCTGACATCCCTTCTAACCCTGGGATTCTATTACTTGAATCCTCATCCTGCAAACGTTTTAAGCTCAAGTGAAGGGCTAGGAGACAGGAAGATAAGGATCCAAACAAAGGGTGCTGGAGGTGGGGCAGAGAGGGGGATTAAGACAGGGCTGCACAGAGGTTTTCAGGGGTCTGTGGCAAAATCTGAAACTGAGATCCCTACCCTACCAAAAAATTACCACTGAGGTGGGGTCAGTGGGGAAGGTGGTGGGTTTTGAGAGTGCACCCACAATGCACTAACCTTGCAGCAGCAGCTTTGGTCTCACAGGGCAGCGCCTGGCTACCTGCTCTGGGCATTATGACCTGGTTCATGGGGTTGCAGTGCCACTCAGGTTTGGCCTGGCAGTCTCTCTATTTATGACAGAGGGCCACTGGGCCAAACCTGAGTGGTTCTGTGACCTTGTGCACCAGGTTGCAATGCCTCTTGGTTTGGGGGCCCTCTCAACTAGGGGACCCAGGGCAAACTGCCCCCTTTGCCACTCCCTCGGGCTTCTCTGGCCTCAGACAAGTGGGAAGCATTAGGAAAAACTTCAGAATGCCCTGGGTGGTCAAGGTTGTTTCTGCTGCAAATCAAACAAACCAAAAACATGCTTCTGGGAAACCAGCCCATGGTAGTGGTAAGTTCTTGGAATGCTGATGAGAAGATGGGTGGGAGAGAGGTTCTGCGTGTGTGAGAGAGAGAGGATATGTATAGATATGGAAGCGTATGTGTGTGTGTACATATATCTGGTGAGAGGATGCAGAGAGAAGCTTAACATACATTTGTCATTTGCATTTGAAAAACCCTTGTATTATTGGTTTGTTTTTTCTGAAAATTCTGTTTAATTTCCTTAGCCAGGTCAACAAATGAAAAAAATTGGAGAGAAGTAACATAACACACACTCAGCTATGATATTATATGTATAGTGACCTCCTACATAACACAGGCCACAGTACCTCACCTATTTTATAGATATATATATATACACACTCAACTATGACAGTAAATATATCTATAAAATAGGTGAGGTACTGTGGCCTGTGTTATGTAGGAGGTCAGCCTAAATAATCATAATAGTTCCTTCTGTCCTTAGAATCTATGAATCTATGAAACCCATGTATCCTGAGAAAAGATGCATTAATATTTATTTAGAGCCAACAGGCAAGTAGAAGAGTCTTTTATAAAAATGATAACAGGGCCATAATGAACAACGAGTTCTGGAATTTCAGCGTACGCTTCTCCTGAGATGTTCTAGGAGGGGGCATATTTCATTAAGATTGTCATCTGCCCCATTTCCATCCCTCAAAGAGTTTATCCTCTTGGAATGTGCTGTCTCTTGAGAGTTACGGTTGTAAAATTAAGTTTTAAAGTGTGGACTCCAGCAAGGTTGCTGAATAGAGTGAGAACATCCATCTGAGCGACAACAAGCTAAAGACATCAAGAATGGCAGATAAAAGGAGGTCTGCCTGCCAGGCAATCAGCTTCAAAACCACCAGATGAACCTTTTGCTGCAGAAAGGTAGCAAATGATTTTGATTATGCAGCCATACCTATACGTCAAGAAAACCTGAACAGTCTGTGTTATCATTTTAATCTGGTGTCTGCTGACCTGCCACAATGCCAGGTTGGGGAGTGAGGAATACAGTAGCTCCTGGGAATGTGAAGTTGAACCTGCCCTCACTCAAGAGATGGCTGAATAATACACCTCTACCCCAATATTACGCTACCCGATATAACACGAATTCAGATATAACGCGGTAAAGCAGCGCTCCGGGTGGGGGGGGCTGCGTGCTCCGGCAGATCAAAGCAAGTTCGATATAACGCAGTTTCACCTTTAACGCCGTAAGATTTTTTTGCTCCTGAGGACAGCGTTATATCGGGGTAGAGGTGTATGTATAGTTGTGTCTCTATGAGGTTGGAATATGATCTCACTGGAATGCTACATGTCCCCTTTTAAACCTAATTAACTGCAAAAGAAAAACCAGCTGAGAGAGAGAGAAGGAATGAATGTGGCAAAGGGAGAGGGGGCACAGGTGAGGCCAAGGACTTTTGTGTTTTGGAACTGCAGAATGAGGGGAAAAAAGAAAGAGGAAAAGAGGGCAGTGAGTGGAGGTCACAAATGGACTGTGCTATCAGTTCTGCTCCTAGGTAGCACGCTGCATAACAAAAAAATTGAACTGATAGTTCTTTAGTATTTCTGAATGGAAAACAGGGTTAAATGCCAATTTTCTAGATGTGGTGTGAGGTACAAGAGTGTGGTACGTGCTGTGTTAGCCGCTGAGTAGATATCTACACTGTGTTACAATTAGTAGTGAATGTTGCAGCACGGCAGGCAGCAATGGTGAGCACCCAAATACAGAGTGAATTTTTTTAATTCGCCATTTTGTTGGGTTATGCTGTGATTTGTACACCATTTTGGTATCCCTTCTTGTTGGGCCAGTTGGTGCCCTTTTAGATTAAAGCGGGAAGGATGGTGTCATATGACCTAGGTAATCTGCCCAGTAACAAGAGGGCATAAAAGGTCTGTGTGCCCAGTGCCAAGGGCTGTCCATCCTGGTGTCCTACATGTCAACAAAAAGGAAAGATCTGCCTGCCGTTCCTGTTCCTGATCCTGAGTGTGTCCATTCCTGAATCCACTGTCATGGGATCATGTGTCTCCAGTTCCTGACGCTGTTGGTGACTCCGCAGTGCCCCTGGATCCGTGTGTGCATGTTCCCTGTCTGTGATAGCCTCTCATCCAATGATGTACTGACTTATCTGATTTATTTGTATACCTACCTTATGTTTGCTTGGGGTCCCAGGCTTAAGGCCAATTCGTTTGAATTAACAACGGAGTGCGATGTGTTACCCTTTTTAGTGAACTGTCATTTAGTTGGGAGTTCTGTTTAATACATTTGGCTTTGTGTATATTCTATATCCTGTTTACTTCGAGTCATTCCCATGAATATCACCCCTGGTGACAGATATGGGAGGGAGTACGAGTCTGTAGGGTGGGGGCTTGTGGCTAAATCCTGTAGCTCCCTGTTGAATACCCTATCTGGCTTAACACAAACACAAGCGTGCCCAACCCCTTGGGTCTGTATTCAGGTGGCTAGCCCATGCCACAATGTCCACACTGCTATTTTTAGCATGCTCGCTTGAGCAGACCTAGTGTATTTCTGTCTAGCCAGGCTGGGAAGGCAGGGAAGCATGCTCCCAGCTGCAGTGTAGCCATACCCTAAGCAGCTGGCTCTCCAAATTAGAATTCCTGCTTTCAAACTATGGGTAGGGTTTGGACACTCCATTTGCACAGGTGTACGTGATTATTAAATGAAGGTGCAAGATGCAAAAATCAAGGCTATGAGGTATACCGCTTCAAAGACAATGCTAAAGGACTGCCTAGTCTAGCACCTAAAACAACGTAGCTGTATTTAGATCCAAATTCATCCTTCCATCTCATAATATAAATTAAGCTTCTCTTGAAGCCAGTTCATCAGAATCAATATCAATTGATACTGATGAATAGCTTTGAATAGGTGGGAAGGCTTTGAAATTCCCAAATATTGGGCCAGAATTTTTTTGCAGGGAAATGAGAACACTATCCCTGTCAGTAAGCCAGTCCTACTAGTTTGCGAATCACCTGTTTCTTCTCACACACACACACACAGATAAAATACAAGCCTGATATTCTCTGTCGGCATGGTAATGTTCAACTCCCCGTCCCTGATGGATGCTACTTAAAACAGAAGATTAAGCAAATCCATACATCTTGCCAAATGCTCAGCAAATCTTACTACAGCACCCCACACAAAAAGCCCAGTTCTTTTCTCACTTCCATGAGTGCATCTCCTATAGGCATGTGGGTAAGAAAAGGCAGATTTGGGACCCATGTGCTTAGATAACCAAGATTATAGAAAATGACTCATGGCTCATCACCACTCATAAGCCACAGCAACTTGTTACCCTACTCTTTCTTGGGCAGTCCTTACTTGGGGTCCTGCCTTGCAAAACATAAACCCATAAACCCCGTATGTTCCTTGGGAGAAAAACCAACCTTTATGATCTTTTCAAACTAAATGTACTCTCCCTCATCAATATAATTAATATTCTTCTCTCAGTATAATTCAAGGTATGGCTACACTTACATTTTTGCAGCGCTGGTAGTTACAGCTATGGTCGTACAGCTGTGTAGGGCCAGCGCTGCAGTGTGTCCACACTGACAGCGACCAGCGCTGCAGTGTGTCCACACTTGCAGCATTTGCAGCGCTGTTGTGAGTGGTGCATTGTGGGCAGCTATCCCACAGAGCACCTCATCCCATTTTGGCGC
>NC_133771.1:201975470-202040643 GCF_003597395.2 Chelonoidis abingdonii
TAACAACTGGTGTGCGAATAGGTGGTGATTGCAGGCTGGTCTCAGTGTGGACACTCACAGCGCTGTTAATGGCACAGTATTGATGTCCAACATACCTTTAGCTTTGGTCATGTTTGCACCTCCACTGCCGGGTCAGTGACTGCTTTAAAAATGCCTGGATTTTAAAAATCCCCTTCTTGCTTGCTCAGGAGGCGTGGAGTGCAATCAATCAATCCAATCGTGGGTATTTCCATTTTTTGTGTTATTAAAGAGATCAGTTTTTTGAAGATGTGCAGCAAATAAGGTTTTCATTAGAAATACATATTAGGAAACATACCCTGTTTTTGGTCTTCTCTTGCTTCTAAGTATTTACAAAATGTTTTAATGCTCATTTTGCCTTGGCTTCTAATTCAGTTCTACATGCTTGTCTTCGAATTTTTTTTGTATGGTACTTGGTGGGTGGTCATTGGACCTATTTTTACTTTTTTGTGAACAACTTTTTGAGAAGGAAATAAGTTTTCATTTGAAAATCATACTAGGAAAAACATGCAGTTACTGAAAGTTTACAATGAATTGCATGCAAATATAAAAACTAGTCTTTAGCTGATAAAGTAGCAGTGAATCCATTCAATTATACTTAGAATTGCCGTGGCACACACGTTACTCTCTTAGTAGCAGACCAGGAGTACAGCCAGCGCTGCAGACAGGGAGTTGCAGCGCTGGCTGAGCTTTGTAAGTGTGGACGCCGAGTAAGTTGCAGCGCTATAACCCCCTCACCAGCGCTGCAACTTGCAAGTGTAGCCAAGGCCTCAGTCTAATTATTCTCAGGCTGTGTCTACACTTACAACAACATGTAGGGTACATACCTGGTACATCCCCCTAGCTTGGGTATAAATAGCAGTGTAGACAGTGAGGCACTGCTTAAGTAAGTAGAATAAAGAAACTCCAGAGTATGTATCCTACACAGCTCTTGGCGCGCCCAAGCAATGCTTCCCATGTCTACACTGCTAATAATAGCAGTGTAGTGTCCTGTGGACAGAGCCTTTTCCCACCACAGTGGGAGAGGAGAAGGGCTCTAGAAGGTGGAGGTAGTGAGGAAAGGTTGTGGGAGCTCCCAGTGGTAGAGAAAAGCCACAGCAGTGGGAAGCTGCCAGAGCCTTTACCCACCACAGTCAAAGACTCTGGCAGGTGGCGGCAGCAGGTAAAAACTCCAGCAGCTCCTGCTGCCAGGGCTTTTCCACACTGCCAGAGCCGTTCCCTTGCTGCCTCTCCCCTGCCAGAGCCTTTCACTGTCACACGTAGCTTCACACCGCAGTGTGGCTGCAGCCTGCCTTTCACTGTGGGGATGCTGCCATCAGTGTAGACAAGGCCTCACACTCTCATGTGCATCAAACACATCCATTTTTCCAGGGACACTAGCTTCACTCTCCTAACTCAGCTCACACATGCTTCCCTCAGGCCTTCTGGCTCCTTGGCTCTCCAATGTACTCAATTGGCAGCTGTGAGAAAGCTGCTGCTGACGTATCCCGTACTCTCCTGTTATTTATTTTTTGTTCACCTTTGAAAACCTCTTAATTTTCAATGAACAGTTTAAAAACCTGTCTTCTTTAAATTAACATATAAACAATCCTGGCTCCTATGAGGCAGGACAGGTATTTGCTGTGCCTTCCCTAATCCCTGCTTAAACTCATTCCTTGTCTGTTTAAGAACGAAACTCCAAGACATTCATTCAAGATGCCTGGATTATGCCTCTGTAACCCTGTAACATGCATGTAGGATTAGTGATTCGAAAACCTAGAAGTCACTAAACCTACAACAACCCAGACACCTAGAAAATCCTTTTCGATTCCTGGCTTTCTGTGAGGAGCCAGGATTCTCAATGTGGTAGAGAACCTCCCCTCTACTCTCTGACAGACCTAAAAGCATAAAAATGATGGGGTAGAGCACTTGAGTCCTTGTGCATAGTAGGGAGCTTTCCAAACAGGGGCTGGGACTGTGGTGAGAGGAGAAGCAACACCAGCGACGGCCAGCAGTTCAGGGCCTTGAAATGGCATCTAGGATCCCAGTTCTGAGAGCGCTGGGCAGGAGGAGCAATCTCCCCAGCCCTCAAAGTGTTTCCTACTGAAGGAAGCAGGGTTCCTGCTGCGTGGGTTTCTCCGGAGACTGCACTATTATTAATGGCTTGGCACGGCCACATTTTTTTGTTTGACTGAGACAGCACATTTGTTCAGGGAGCCGAGAGCACCTAGACAGCATGTATATAAATCTAAATAGGTGCAGCGTAGAAACTCTGCTATCCCAGAATGTCACTGTGCATTGCGGGATTGAGGACCCATCTGTGTCTGACACTGTGCTCGTCCCCAGAGCCTTGTCATTGATGAAGTAGTATTTAGAATCTGCACTTTGGATGGAAATGTCTTCATTAACCGTTGGGGCCTCTTCAAAGTCCTAGTACATGGAAATTTTCCAGGTTGTCCCTTAGGGCTACTCTGTGCGGTGTTGGGGAGAAATAGGAAGAGAAGGGGCCGGCTACAAATCACCTTGCTCCACTATACCTTAAATATGCAGTGCTGTTGTAGCTATGTCGGTCCCAGGATATTAGAGAGACAAGCTGGTTGAGGTAATATCTTTTATGGGACCAACTTCTGTTGATGAGAGAGACAAGCTGAAGAGCTCTGTGTAAGCTGAAAAGTTTGTCTCTCTCACAAGAGTAGCTGGCCTCAATAGAAGCTGCTCCACCCACTTTGTCTCTCTAAAACCAGCAAAATAACAGAATCTGATGCTGCTTTTACAAACTTTGCCACCTGAGGGCAATGTGATTATGCATATACTTAGCAAGCTAATAAGTAAGTGAGAGCCTGTGAAAGTCATTGTCTGGGTGTGTTTCACTGTGGGCATTTTGAATAGTATTTAAATAATTGGTAGAGTTTCAGTCCTTGGTTTTATTTCCAATTCCACTCTCATCTTTTATCCACAACACACAAAATAAGTCCTATTCAGAGCCCCAGTCCTGCAAACAGAACCGTGCTCGGTATGCACTGTTTGCTCTTCAGGGAAAGCAGGGGATATACATTAAAAAATGATTCTGTTCTCATTTCAGAATCCCTCGTGGCTACAGGAAGCACTGTTCAATGTTCATAAAGCCTCAACACCTACCACAGGCTCTTGACTCCAGGGGGTACCATGTTTCTGATAGGAGGGAAAAACACTCAAAGATCGGACATGCAAGAATCAGTTTTGGTAGGGACTAAGAATTAAGCCTACTGACAGCCATCTCTCTTTATGTATGTTGACGCTCTCTAGGTACAGTAGCCTAGGAGATACCACTGCTCCCTACTGTACCTACTTCGGCGGTAATTCGGCAGCGGGGGGTCCTTCCGCCCTGGAGTGGAAGGACCCCCCACCACTGAAGACCCAGAGTGGAAGAAGCTCCGGAGGCCTGGGCCCCGCGAGAGTTTTTCAGGGAACCCGGAGCGAGTGAAGGACCCAGGGCAAATTGCCTCACTTGCACCCCCCCTCCACCGCCCGGGCGGCCCTGGTTACTATGTATCTCCTTACCTAGGCATGGATTCTGGGACAGGAGCTAGAGGTGCTAACTTTCCAATGTGCTGTGGGGTGCTCACTGTTCAACTCCCTGCTCTGCCCCAAACCCTGCCTCTGCTCCACCCCGTCCCCCAAGGTCCCTGCCCTTTCCCCTGAGCCTGCCATGTTCTCGCTCCTCCTCCCCCACCCTGCAGTCTCTTGCACATGTGAAACAGCTGATTGCAGGGGGAGGGGGAAGTAGGTGCTGATTGGTGGGGGAGCGAGATGTGCTGGGGAGCGGATGGGGGGCTGCTGACGTATTACTGTGGCTCTTTGGCAATGTACACTGGTAAATTCTGGCTCCTTCTCAGATTCAGGCTGGCCGCCCCTGCCTTATGAGTTCCTATAAACGCACCCAGATAGGGTTGACAACCCTCCAGGATTGGCCTGGAGTCTCCTGGAATCGGCAGTGATCACCTGGTGACTATCAAAAGCAATATGGGAGATTTTAATAGGACATTTCCAGAAAATGACTTTACCTCATTTTAGGGGGAAAAAAATCTCCCAGAATAGCTTCAGTCTGAGTTGGCAACCCTGCACCCAGAGGCTGGAGAATGACAAAGGATTGCTGTACTAGGGCTGCTAGAAATACACCTTGCAATTACCCAGGCACAACTACACTAACAGTTGCAGTAAAGAGAGAACCCACAATTCCTAACTCAGCCCCACAGGCCAGGCCAGGGGTGCAAAGTCCCTCTGCAAGCTGCTGCCCTGTACCCTTTGCTTTGACCCCTGCCAAATATAGTGTGTCTGTCCAACTTGCAGGCCTTCCAACATCTGCTTTCAAGGCCCCCAATTCCTAGACCTTAGTCAGTCCCAGCTCCTAAGGTGCCTGGCTTCTCCGCTGCTGCTCCCAGCCTGCTGCCCCTGGCCTGCTGTTTCTGTTCACACGCAGCCTCTGGGTCCATCTCTGACTATTGTTTCCCCTTCTGTACGGATGTGTTGTTGGGCCCTCTGCTGGCTGGGTGTTGTGTTGAGGCTTAACACATGACCCCGCAATGAATTGTTAGACCTACTGAGCAGTGTGGGAGAGTGGTGGTGGAGGGGAAGGTCTGAGAGTTCATATTAGAGAATATATACTACACCATGAGGAAGGCACATAATAGTTAATATTGGAGACTGTTTTGTTGTAAAAACCAAACAAATTAACACTTGGCCTCTGTGACAATGCGGTTCTAGTGGGACCCAACTGAGAGGACCAATTGCTTAAACAGGGCAGTTACAGCCCAAGGCTGGGGTTTTTTCACCTCTAAGGCAAACCAAACCAGCCAGACCAAGAGGACTTTGGTTTTACCCAACTGGCTAACCACAAGTCACACAAGCAATTTCCTTAAACACTCCAGTCTCTCAGTATCACCACCAGTCCCACTCTTCCTGGGGATGAATGCTTATGAAAACCAACACCCTAATAAAATAAAACGGTTCTCTCGATCCAAAAGAATCAAGCCCCAGACCCAGGTCAATATACAAATCAGATCTTACCCACAAATCACGCTGTTGCCAATCCTTTAAAATCTAAAATCTAAAGGTTTATTCATAAAAGGAAAAAGATAGAGATGAGAGCTATAATTGGTTAAATGGAATCAATTACATACAGTGATGGCAAAGTTCTTAGTTCAGGCTTGTAGCAGTAACGGAACAAACTGCAGGCTCAAATCAAGTCTCTGGAACATCCCCCGCTGGAATGGGTCATTCAGTCCTTTGTTCAGAGCTTCAGTTTGTCACAAAGACCCTCCAGAGGTAAGAAGCAGGATCTGCTCAACAATTTTAAAATGAAAAGATTAGTCAAAATTTCAGTCAAAAGTTAATTTTTTTTTGCCTTTCAACATTTTTTTGCAGCTGTTTTTCCTGGGTTTTGGTCGACTACGCAGGCAGTAGAAATTTTTTTGTATTTCAAAATTGTGATAAAATTTCAGAGTTGGAAATTAAAATTGATTTTTTCCCTCAAAAAATCCGTTTTTTAACCATCTCTAGTTAATACCACCCACAAAAAGCCTCCATATAAGAGAGCTTCCAGAGGTGTTTACTGTATTGTTTACCATGTTTGTTTTCTCCATGATTTAAAAAAATCCCAATGTGTGCCAACATAAAGAATACTTCAGACAACTTCGTCCATTTTGTCTTCTATGTCCTTTCAAAGATAGAAATCTGTGAAGGAATTTTTTACAGAAAAGGCTAAAAGCCTTCTGATTATTTTGTTCCTTTGTAGTGGAAAGATATGTAACTGTTTTGTTTTGATTTGGCTGGGCTACAGTGCTTTCTATGGAGGCTAAGTATCATTCTGTACAGAGTACACTGGTTGAGACACTCTTCACCTCGGGGGAACACCCAGCACCTCCATGTTCATCCTTATAATATGATTGTGTGGTATCCAGAGCAAGGTTTGTCATGTCAGGTGTCTTCGGAAGGCTCATGATGCACTAAGCATTGTTGTTATAGTAATGTCATAGGTTGTAATTTCAGGTATACAGTTATGAGGCTGAAACTGTATCCTCGTGGCTTAAAACGAGGCCAGGCAAAACTCTCTAGGAACAGAGAGGCAGTTCACATCTCATTAGGGCATGTATGCACAGGAACAAAGGACACTGGCCCAGGCAACAACAAAGGATCTGTTGGACTCTTGAGTGAGTCACCAACCTTCCTTTGGTCAGTTTGGGACGGCAATGGACCTGACCCTGAAGCGGGGGCAAAGCCTAAAAGGGAGAGATGTTTGCCATGCTCTTTCTCTCTCTTCCACCTTCATCTACAGACATCACCACCAAGCAACTAAAGCGCTGATCAAAGGGGAGAGCCTGGCTGAAGGGCAATCAGCCAGCCTGCGGTGAGAAGCATCTAAGTTTGTAAGGGCACTGACAGTATTAAGATCAGCTTAGAATGTGCTTTTCTTTTATTTCATTTGACCAAATCTGACTTCATGTGCTTTGACTTATAATCCCTTAAAATCTATCTTTTGTAGTTAATAAATTTGTTTGCTTTATTCTGCCTGAAGCAGTGTTTGGGTTGAAGCATGTCAGAGGCTCTCCTTGGGATAACAGGCCTGGTACATATCAATTTCTTTGTTAAATTGATTAACTCGTATAGGCTTGCAGCGTCCAGCAGGCTTAACTGGGTACTGCAAGATGGAAGTTCCTAGAGTTGTGTCTGGGACCGGAGATATTGGCTAGTGTCATTCGGTTGCACAGTCCAAGCAGCAGCTGGCCAAAAGTGCTCACTCATGTAGCTGGGAGCAGCTTATATGCCAGATGCTGTGCGTGAATAGCCCAGGTCTGGGTTCTCACAGCAGAGCACGGTAAGGCTGGCTCCCAGAGTCGAGGATTGGAGTGAACTAGCAGATCACCAATCCAGATAACACCAGGGAAATGTCACACTGGTGAACTTCTGAACTGTAGGATCTCAGTGTTAGCAAACCTTGTTAACAGACCACGCAAGTGTTCATGTCAAACATCAGATTAATAGGCTACATGTCTTATTGATTTAATGGCAGCTATCACTGCTAAGAATTGATGCTTTCATTAGACAAATCAGGTTAACAACAGGCTCATTGAGGTTTGGCGAACTCTAGAGCTGGGGGCAGGGGGTCTTGGGATTGTTTTCCATACTGAAATACAACTGACAGGAGATGTCTAGAAGATGTGAAGCCCCTCTTAGTATCCAGATGTAATATGACAAAAACTTACCCAGATGGCTAGAAAACTAAAGTAATTGATGATTGATGAAACAGAGAAATGGTTACTGTACCTTCTGTCTAGAGAACAGCCGTAGAATAGCTGTTTGATGATGGGGTATGCTCTGCCTGATACTTGTGCTCACATTCCTCAATAAGAAATCATTCTGGTTTGGTCCACCAGGCAAATCACTGTGAAAATAGTGGAGTGTTCTAAGAGGACAGTGATCCTATAGAGATGGTGGCCCTCAATGGCAGACTGGGGTGAGGGTGCAAATGGGTAGCTCTAGTTCTAGAGTGGCTGGACACTAGGCTAGTTCAGGGCTGGTTTAAACAATTCAGGGGGCTTAGGCCAGGGGTTCTCGCAACAAATTTTTTGGTGACCTCAGAGTGCGGCCACCAACTCTTGCTGGTGGCTGCACTGACACTTTTTCCTAAAATTATTTATTTTTCCTAAAGTTAATAAAGTAATATGCACATATAAACATCCAAATCATTGTAATTTGTTTATGTAAGGGTTTTTTGGGAGGGGTTGCAGACTAAATAATAAAAATCATGCACAGTTATCTCTATTTTTAACTGACCTAACAGAATAAAAACACAAATAAGGTGCTGTCATGGTATAATTCCCCACTCTGAACCTTAGCGTCCAAGAGATGGGGTACCAGCATGAATTCCTCTAAGCTTTATTACCAGCTTAGAACCTGTAGTGCTGCCACCAACCAGGAATTCCAGTGCCTGTACACTCTGGTCCCCCAAAACCTTGCCCGGGAACCCAAGACCAGACCCTCTGGGATCTTAAACCAAGCGAAAGAAAAACCCTTTCCCCCACCTTGCCTCTCCCAGGCTTCCCCTCCTGGGTTACCCTGGAAGATCACTGTGATTCAAACTCCTTGAATCACAAAACAGAAGGACAGTTCATCTTCCTCCCTCCTCTCTTCCTCGTCCCAGACTTCTACCTGAGAGAGACAGTAATCCTAACAACAGAGAGAAATTAGCCTTTCCCTCCCCCTTCCTCACTCTCCTTTCTCCCCCACCAATTCCCTGGTGAATCAGACCCCACCCCCTGGGTCTCACACCAAATAAAAAAATCAGTTTCTTAAACAAGAAACTTTTAATTAAGAGAGAGAAAAACAGTAAAACTTATCTTTTAAATTTAAGATGGATTAGTACAGAGTCTTTCAGCTATAGACACTGGAATACCCTCCAGCTTAAGTTACAGTACAAATTAAAATCCTTTCAGCAAAAATACAAATTTGAACTCCTTCCAGCCAAATGCACATTTGCAAATAAAGAAAACAAACATAAGCCTAATTCGCTTTATCTATCTAGTACTCACTATTTTGAACTTATAAGAGCCTGTATCAAGGAGATTGGAGAGAAACCTGGTTGCACTTCTGGTCACTCTGAGCCCCCAGAGTGAACAACAACCAAAAACTAACAGCATACACAGAAACTTCCCTCCCTTAAGATTTGAAAGTATCCTGTCCCCTGATTGGTTCTCCTGTCAGGTGACAACCAGGCCTACTGAACTTGTTAACCTTTTATAGTCAAAGAGATATAAAGTACTTCTGTGCTAGTAACTTTTCTTATCTGTTTATGACAGGTGCTTTTCATGTTCTTGTCTTTTTTTTATTATTGTTTCTTTTGCTTTTTTGGTAAAAGTGATTGTCTAACAGTTATGAAGTAAATTTAAAAATGCTTTGACATAATCGAAGTCCAAATAATAATGAAAAACTTATCCAAGTGGCTTGGGTCTGGGGAGAGGAGGCACGGCTGCAGCTGGCCCAGGGCTCCTCCGGGCAGGTTGAGTGGGTGTGGGTCTCAGGGCTCTGGCCATCCCAGGGTTCCCCCTGCTGCAAATGGGGACACTTTGGACTTCTCAGGGCAGGGGGCTTGTGGCTCCAGGTGCAGGGGGTCTCGGGGCTTCAGCTGCTGGGGGGGGAGCATGGGCAGAAGGGGTGGAGTTGGGGGCTAGCCTCCCCAAACGGGGGCTCCGCCCGCTGCTCGTGCACCCACTGCTCACCACCTCACCCTCTGCTTGCCTCCTGCGTCCCTCCTCACTCCGCCATCCACCTCTTGTCTTCTGTGTCCCTCCTCACTCCCCAACTTGCCGCGCTCCTCCTCACTCCCCTGCCACAGAAACCACCTACCTGCCACGAGAACTCCTTCTTGCTGGTGGCTCACCGCTCACCTCCAGACCCCCTGCCCACCTCCTAACCCTGCCGCTGGCTTGCTGCTTGCCTCCCTACTCCTCCGCCAGGGGCCCCCCCGCTCACCTCCTCACCTGCCCCCCGCTTGCCTCTCACTTCAGCCCCCCGGCTCACCTGCTCAGCCCCCCCCACCGCTGCTCACCTTCTCACCCCCTCCTCCTCTCCTCACCTTGCTCCTTAAGTGCTGTGTGTCCCACCTATGTCTCCAGAGGGGTGGGGCATGCAGGACCAACAGGGAGGAAGGAGAGGGGCTGATGCTGTTCCTCCCCCCCCCCCCCCGCCCAGGAAACTACCATGGCTGCATTTGAGAAATAGTGCTCTAGGCATACCTTCACATGCCCCACCCCCCATACCCCAGCCCTGTCTACCCATGTGTCATCACTCTGCAGCCATGTTGTCTGGGATCCCACCAGCCCTCCCGCAAGTCTGCACAGCAGTCCCAGCCTGGGGTGGGGTGGTAAGCGGCAGGACCCACCCACACAAGTGCAGCTTGCTGGGCTGATAGGGATGCTGCCACTGTTCCTTTTTGCACAGGCTAGAGCCTTTCTCCCTCCTTGAGTGCTGCTGTCGTTAGTGGAGTTTGCTTCGTCCAGGAGGAGCGAGGACTCACTCCCCACCCACCTGAACAGAGCACCCAGCTCCCCAGTGGAGGGAACTGTGTGTGGAGGCTGCTCATACCACTCCAGCAAAAGATATCACCCCACCAGAGCCATAATGGGGTATCCCTCTCTCCACAAAGTCATCTGCTGGGGTAGAGTGTGTAGACTTCCCTCCCTCCCCTGCCCTCATATTTATTTGAGTGCTTACTATTATTCACTAAAAGAGCTCCCACTAACATGCGAGGCTGCCCCAATGCTGTTATAAATACAGGGTCCCCTGCTCTGAGGTGGGGAAGTGACCGTGAGTGTTTCCTTTGTGTGGCTGAGCTCAAGTTTCCAGCCTACCAGGAGTGCTGTGCAGGGACCAGGAATTCCCTTTTGTGAAGGGTTTCAAGACTTTGATATTTGTCTCGCTCTGATTAGGAACAAAACCCATTAACTTCAAAAATTCTCCACAAAAAGCAATTCAGAAAGTTCTTTGTTTGCTGTTGATCTAAATGTTTAGTTTAGATAACCTCCAAACGTTTTGCTTTGATATTTTCCTTTAAATGTTTTTATTTTGTATTATAATATAGAAATAAAGTGGTCTTAAAATGAAAAACCAAAACGTTTTGCTCCAAAAACTTCAAAACAGGATGTTTCAACATCGTGAAACTTTTTCCCCCAGTTTTTCTCCAACACAAAATTTCAGTGAAATGAACACAATTTCACAGTGTTTTTCGACTTTGACAGAACTTCATTCTCTGAGGGAACATGGTCCCCTCATAGCTTTTCCAACCAGCTCTACCTATGAGTGCAAGCAGTCCCACTTCAATTCCCTCTGCTTCATGTCCCTTCCCTGACTCCATCTCCTTTTCTTTCACTCCCTCCTTGTCCTTTCTCCATTCATCACCACCTCCTCTCCTCCACTCACCTGCTCCCTCCTGCTCACTCTTATCTTTGAAACTTCAGCTCCCACATTCACTTGTTCTGCACAGAGAGAAAGGGGAGATGAGGAGACAGAGGGAGGGAAGGCAGCCCAGCCACACACACTCAGCTAGCCTGGGAGCAGCAATAGTAGCCGGGTCCTCCCTAGCCTACCAAGCTCCAGAGGCTGAGCTTCTCCTCATCTG
This sequence comes from Chelonoidis abingdonii, assembly GCF_003597395.2. Classification (NCBI taxonomy): domain Eukaryota; kingdom Metazoa; phylum Chordata; order Testudines; family Testudinidae; genus Chelonoidis; species Chelonoidis abingdonii. Next base: position 201,986,620 of record NC_133771.1, read on the forward strand.
GCTGTGGGAGATGCTGCAGTCATTGTGATCCCTTCCTACCCTGGTAACTGGAGTCAAGGCTGGCTTCAGGCACCAGCTGAGCAAGCTCGTGCTTGGGGCGGCAGATTCTACAGGGCAGCTTCAACCCAAACCTAGGACTGCATGGCCGCTTTCCTTTTTTTGGTTTGCTGCTCTGGCCGCCCTGTAGGGAGTGGCGGTGCAGAGGAGGGGAGTGCCCTGCAGCAAACTCGGCAGGGCAGCCTGCATCCTTCCCTCCCCACTGACTGGAGTGGAGCAGAGCCTTCCCGGCAGGTGGCATGGCGGTCGGGGCCGTGTGGCAAGCGCCCTGCTGAAGCCCTGGCCACCTCCCTTCTCTCCTCCCCGCTCCCTCCCCTTCCCCCCCCATTAGACCGGGCGCGCACTCTGCAGCACAGGGAGTCCCCTGGCTCCGGCCGCCCTGTAGGGTTTTTTTTTGTTTTTCCCCTGCTTTGCCGTCTGTGTCGTTGTTTCTCCCCCCACCCCCTCCCCCCGCTTTGCCGCTCCAGCCACGCTGTGTCCCCCCCGTTTGCTGCTCCAGCCACACCGGTTTCCATCCCCACTCCGCTTTGCTGCTCTGGTGGCCCCGCCCTTTTTTTTTTTTTTTTGGTATGGGGCGGCAAAAAAGCCAAATCCGGCGCTGACTGGAGTGCACCAGAGCCAGCAGCAGTCTCCCTGGCCTCTTTTCCCAGGATAAAACTGGCATTTAATGTGTAGGTTGGCTGAAGTAAATTCTAAACAAACAGGGCCCCAGTCTCCTCTCCTGTAGTTCGGTTGTACATGAATCTCCACTAATTTTGATAGAGTTAGTCCTGCTCTACACTGGTGTGAGAGGAGAATTAGAACCATAGGAAGGCTCTACAGATAGTCAAGCAGGGAAACTGGACTACAGAACCACAACAGGCACTTGAGACTGGACCCAGTCCTGTAAGTGGAGACACCCGCATGAAATCAAATCACTCATATGCAGACGGATAGCAGGCTCGGGCCCATTGATTGTGTGACTGCTTTATGCTTTCTCCGGACAATTGCACAGTCCAATTTCAATTGCAACAATTTGGATCGCTTGGTAAACTGGGCACAAGCAAACAACGTGTGTTTTAATACAGCTAATTGTAAAATATATACCTCTAGGAACAGACTGTAGGCCATATGTACATGATAGGGGACTCTATCCTGGGAAGCTGTGACTCTGAAAAAGATTTGGGGATCATGGTGGATAATCAGCTGAACATGAGCTCCTGGTGTGATATGGTGGCCAAAAGAGCTTATGCAATCCTGGGATGTATAAACCAGGGAACCTTGAGTAGGCATAGAGAAATATAACACAATCCAATGGCTGGAAATAGAGGTAAGACAAACTCAGTCTGGAAATAAAGTGTACATTTTTTTGATGGTGAGAATAATTAATCATGGTAACAATTTAGCAAGTGTCATGGTGGATTCTCCATCACTAGCAGCTTTTAAATCGAGATTGAATGCTTCTCTAAAAGATCTATGGTCTGGGAATTATTTTGGGGAAGCGATATGTCCTATGTTATACAGGAGGTCAGACTAGATGAGCACAATGGTCCCTTCTGGCTTTGGAATCTACAAATCTATTCTTGGCATGATTTGTCATGTCTTACCCTGCCACATTCCCATAGTCTATAATAACTCTACAGATTAAAAAGAGACTAAAATCTCATTAATTAAGCTTACATGTGAAAAGTCCCTTGCTACACGACTATCTGAAATGTCCTAGTGTTAGACTGTTTAAGGGTGTTTGTGCTACTCCACCATGATGAGAGATTCCTAATGCTTAAGGACAGACCCAGGATTTTCAAAAGGAAGTAAGTGGCTTTGGATATCTCTGGTTTTAATTGGCCCAGTTGAGACCTCGTTACAGAGCATGACTTTCAGAAAGTGCTGAGTGCCTGCCCTCTGAAAGTCAGGCCCCTTTAAGGTGTCTTAACTTGGGCTCAGAAAACCACTAGTTACTTTTGAAAATCTTGACTGTCATATGGATTGAAATGGGGGAATAAGCGAAATGTGTCCATCCTTGAGTATTGAGGACAGTCCAGTTTGATCAGTTAAAAAACACTAGAAACTAAGTGCTGAAATAATAGCAGAAGACAAGTCATAACTTCTAAGGAAGCAAATCGGCTAAGAAAGAGGCACTAGCTGGGTGGTGTTTGTGGTGCTTCTGACTAAGATGAATTGTATCAGTTTTCTATCTGATTGGAAGTATATAGGTTGCACTTCAGAGAATGATGTGCAGGGCTTAATGATATAATAGGGCTTTTCCATCTCTTGCAGCCATGATCCCATAGCACAAATAGATACACGAAACTCAAGCAGAGAAAATTGCACAGATTTAAATAAATAATGAGGCCAAGTCTTCAAACTGCAGTGTAAGGAAACCCTGCTGAGAGTCCAAATCCTGCAGGCTTTCCTCAGACAAAACTCCCATAGGAATTCACCTAGGGACTTCAGTGTATACCAGGAACAGTATAAAGGGGCAATACTGCTAGCCCCTTTCCATCTCTGCTACTACATTTAAAGCTAGAGTGGTTTTTTTATACTGTAGCACTGGAGCTCCATGTTTATGGGGATGCCATTAGGACTGAGCCTATCGCTTCCCCTGCCAGCAGGTTGTCATGAGGCGGGTGGAACCTTGACCCAGTCTTCTTCCAATACTCCTGGGGGGATTCTGTGCCAAAAAATTAAAAAATTCTGTGCACAATATTTTAAATTTTTGCAAAATTCTGCATATTTCATTTCTCAAAATAACACAATATAATCATATCCATTTCAATTATTTTGATAATTTATTTCAAAATACCTGTCAGCAAGTATGTCTGTAACAATACAGACAACAAAAAAGATTCAGGAAATGTTTTTTGACAAATAGATTCCTTACTAGGCATATTAATACAGAACTCGGAGTAATAATTCATTTAAACTACAATACAGAAACTTATTTCCCACACCCCTCAGAAGCTGTTCAAAGGCTTGGGGAAGTCAGGGGAACAAAAGAACTGAGGGAGAGGGATGTAGTTGCTAGGAAGGAGCCTGGGAGTAAACCGAGAGGGTTGTTGGGTGTGGGTGAGAGAAGTATGGAACATTTGGGGGAGGGGTGAAGTGGAGAGGGATTGTTAGGAAGTTGGGGAGCCTTCCCCATGCAGACCCTGGCTGACCCCTAGCGTCTCCCAATCAGACAGGCACATCTACCCTGTCCCCATGTGCCCTGCACCCCACTCTGCCTCTCATCCTCACCCCATTCCTATGTGTCCCTGCATCCCCATTCAGCAACCCCATCCCATGTGTTCCTGCACCCCTTCACCTGCCCCATGTGTCCCTGCACCCCCTCTCAGCCACTACTCCATCACCATGTGGCCTAGCACCCCCACTTCCATTCAGCCCCACCCCAGTCTGTCCCCTCCACTAGCCCTTCTGAACCCCAGCCTATGTGATTTCCCAGCAGTCCCATGTGCCCCATTCTGTCTGTCTCCCCATATCCCATGCAGCCTCACCTGGATCTATGGACAGGGCACTGTGAGGAAAGCATCTTCTGCCTCCTCCCACTCCACGGCTGGTTGCTTTCATCCATGTGCTGGCTGCCCTCTGTTCTGGTGCCACAGCAGTGCCTGGTGGGTAAAAGTTGTAATTGCAGCACCTCTCTGGCAGAATGTATTTTCTGCAGAGAAAAAAAAATCTGTGGGAGACATGAATTCTGCATGTGCACAATGGCACATAATTCACCAGGAGTAGTTGAACTTCCTATCTTTTTTAGCATTCTGATCCCCAGGAGGGACAGGAACTTGGCAGTCCCTGAGTTCCCCAGCTATACCACTGTGCTCATATAGTTAAGCAAGAGCCTCTAACAATATGGTCCCTGCATTACAGCAGGGTTTGGGGTTTCCAGTCTTACTCCCATCTTGTGTTTGAGGGAAGGGGAAATATAAGTGTGTCCTGAAGGCCAACAGATATCCCAGAGTGGTTTGTCCTGGATTGATACCCTGTTCAGTTTTGACTTGGGAAAGGGGGTATTATGGTCCAACCTGTGTCCCTTTGGGGAATAAGGAGTGTTGTCTTAAATGTTCCATGTTCTTTATTACAATAATTGATTTGCACCTAAGGTGGCTATACCTGAACTTCTAGTACAGCTTAGCAGCTTTTAACAAGAGGAGAATTGAAACCTCGCATAGCAATTGATCATTCACACATCATAGCACCTCCAGATCAAGGACCACAAAGCAGGTTCCCTATACAGAGACAGAATGCTTGTGACTGTACATTCTCTCTAACACAAGATCATGCAGGTGCACTACCTGTATTAGCCAATAATTTCCTTTGTTTGTTTTTTGTTTGTTTAGGATGTTTAGTTTTTATAAAAATAGAAAAATATCAACTAAAGCCCCCCCAAATGGAGGCGTGCCCGAGATTCCATGAAGTCCACTAGGGACTTCCCTATTGCTAGTGATTTTATGCGGAAGGTGCTCAGATGCTATTGAGATGGGTGGCAGTATAAAACTCTGAGACAGCTAGACAGAGATTATACACCCTGGATGCTTCCCTAACAAAACAAAACAAAACAATTTGTCCTTACCATGTTAAATTTCAATTTTCCTCTTTATTGAATGCTCTGTGGAAACAAAAGGCCAAATTCTCAGCTGGTGTAAATCATGTTGCTTTACCAAAGTCTATAAAGCTATGCTGATTTACACCAGCTGAGGATCCAGCTTCACATATCAGCTAAGAAACCCCAGTTCCCATTGACTTCACAGAAGCTGTGGGCACTCAGCATTTCCCAAGGTGTGACCCCAAGTTAAGGGAACTCAGAAAAATCAAACCTCTCAGAAAACTGGGAGCAAAATTAACAGTCTGAGTGAAAATGACTCATCGTGACTGAGAACTTTCTGTGTTCCTCTCTGAAGTACACAAAAACATTTTCTAGCTTTATGAATCACCAGAAAATGGCAGCTGAATGTGTTTTGACCTAAGCTAAGCCGAGGATGTTAGGAGGAGGATGAATTGCTCTTCTTTGAAATAACACCTATGGCAACTTCTTTGTAAAAAATAACAATAATGAAAATGGGATTTGGGAGGTGAATTAAAACAGGAAAAGCCTAATGCTTTTGGAATGAATTCTAATGTTGCTGATAGATGCTGACTGACAGCAAGGACTAGGAACCTTAACCAGATCTGATTGTAAACAGAATAGGGTTTCCACAGTGCATGTGTGACGGACATCATTTTGGCTGATATGCTGGGGACTGAATGGGAATCTCCAGAGCTAATAACAGGAGTCTCTACAGCTTGAGCTAAAGAGTCAGGCTGTCAGACTACAGCTGTAACAGACCTATATTCTCTCTGTACTGGGCATAGTGGGGTTATGTAACATACAGTGGCCAATGGTTTACACAAGCTTCTCAGAGCCTCAATCCTGACCTGTGGCAGGGCCGCCAAGAGGATTCAGGGGGCCTGGGGCAAAGCAATTTCGGGGGCCCCTTCCATAAAAAAAAGTTGCAATACTGTAGAATACTATATTCTCGTGGGGGCCCCTGTGGGGCCCGGGGCCTGGGGAAAATTGCCCCACTTGCCTCCCACCCCAAGCGGCCCTGACCTGTGGGCACTTTCTCTAGAGCTAAAAGGGCAGTCCAGTCTCCATACCTGTTCCCTCATGGGCATCTCCATTGATATTACTAACAAGGGGGACAATTCATGCCAGCTTTGATGATGGATTTAAGAAGATGAATTTCTGGTCACCAGGAACTGGTTTTTACACAACCATCAAACAGCCGTCAGGTGGCAGCTCAGGGAGAGAAAGGGCATGGGAAATCATCCTCTCTCATTGAAAGACCTGGCTACGGGATGTTTCTTTGTTAGGAAGAAAACTGCACCTTGTTCCCATTGGAGGGAGGAGGTATTGTAATGGGCAGTGGTTTGATCCCAAATTCTGCAAATCTCAAGGGATCCATTAGAAGCACAGGGCCACCTACTTGCAGGCCCTTTCCGTCTGCACCCATTCGAGTGTCCCTTCCCACCCCCACATCCTCTGGCTTACTGGCAGTGGTGCTGCTGCTACACACGCTACAATGGATCCCCCCAGAGTCCCCACTCAAACAGTAGACTCCCAGCATGGAGGAACACTGGACAAAAGCCATTGCAGCCTCAGACTATATTAGCAGGTTGGAGCCTGACCACACGCCTCCCCTATCTAGCTACCCCCTCTTGGAGCTTGTGCCTGCCTTCCCCACAAACAGGCCAAGGCACTGTGGCAGCATGAGTCTTAGCTCATGCATAGGCACATGGAGGTTGGAGAAGACAGCATTGGGACCTGTTACAGCCACACAAGCAAAATGCAGTCCCTAGGCTAGATCTGAACCTGTGAGCTAGGGAGCTAAATGGACCAACTTAATGACAAGGAAGAGGGCCAGCAGGCAAAGTTATTTACTTTGAAAAATTTTCTGCTGGCAATTATTGCGATGCTCCTATTAAGAGAAGTTAAAAGAGAGAGATAGCTCTGTTATGCAGACACAGTTTATGCCACTACTGTTAGGGCCTTATTAGTTTTTCATTTATAAATCCCTAATTTATAATATAGCTAAATAAAGCTATGGTATTTCGATAGACTGTAACGCTTGTCTTCTAGCAATGTTGCTAATGTTTATAGCTTTTCTAAGTGGCATACGTGTGTGTGATGGAGTCTCTCTGAGATGCATGGACTTGGGAAGCTCAGTTTCAATCTAATCGATCTTCTTTCCAAATTGGTTTTACCAAAGATGCATCCAAACTGGGCTGGAGAGTTTGCATATTGTAGAAACGATTCACATCTGGAGAACTTTCTTCTACATAATACAGTGTGAGAAGGAAGTTAGTCCTGCAGATGAGGGAAATTCTGGATGCTCTAGACTAGGACTGTCAATTAATCGCAGTTAATTCATGTGATTAAATCAAAAAAATTAATTGTGATTAAAAAAATTAATCATGATTAATCACACTTATAACAATAGAGTATCAATTGAATATTTCTAGATGTTTTTCTATATTTTCAATATTAATTTCAATTACAAAACAGAATACAAAGTGGACAGTACTCACTTTATATTATTTTTTATTATAAATATATGCACTGTAAAATGATGAACAAAAGAAGTAGTATTTTTCAATTCACCTCATACAAGTACTGAAGTGCAATCTCTTTATAGTGAAAGTATAACTTACAACTGCAAATTTTTTTTTTGGTTACATAACTGCACTCAAAACCAAAAGAGTATAAAACTTTAGAGTCTACAAGTCCCTCAGTCCTACTTCTTATTCTGCCAATTGCTAAGACAAACAAGTATGTTTACATTGACAGGAGATACTGCTGCCCGCTTCTTATTTACAACGTCATCTGGAAGGCATTCACATGGCACTTTTGTAGCCAGCGTTGCAAGATATTTACATGCCAGATATGCTAAACATTCATATGCCCCTTTATGCTTTGGCCACCATTCCAGAGGACATGCTTCTATTGATGCTCATTAAAAAAATAATATGTCAATTAAATTTGTGACTGTACTCCTTGGGGGTAGAATGTCTCCTGCTTTGTTTTACCCACATTCTGCATATATTTCATGTTATAGCAGTCTCGGATAATGGCCCAGAACATGTTCGTTTTAAGAACACTTTCACAGCAGATTTGACAAAATGCAAAGAAAGTACCAATGTGAGATTTCTGAAAATAGTGTGACAGACCCAAACCAGTGAGGTACAGGAGTCTGGTAGAGGGCAAATATACTGGTCACTGGATAAGTAGTTCTCTGTTCCCTGAGTGACCAGAGCAGGGGCTGCACTAGAGTAATCAGGAACCTGCTAGAACCAATTAAGGCAGACAGGCTGATTAGACTGGGTTTAAAAGGAACTCACTACTGTCAGTCGCATGGGGAGTTCAGAGCAGAGGAAATGCATGTAAGGAGTGCTGAGAGCAAGAAGCACAAGATCTAGAGTAATGAGAGGGTTGTCCGACTGGAGGAACTAAGGAGTACAAGCATTATTAGTCACAATAGAGGAAGATCCTGTGTGTGAGGATAAAAGGTGTTTGGAGGAGGCCATGGGGAAGTAGCCCAGGGAGTTGTAGCTGTCATGCAGCTGTTACAGGAGGCACTATAGACAGCTGCAATCCACAGGGCCCTGGGCTGGAACCCAGAGTAGAGGGAAGGCCCGGGTTCCCCCCAAACCTCCCAACTCCTGATCAGACACAGGAGTTGACCCAGAGGAAGGGGAAGATCACTGAGGTGAGCAAATCTGCCAATAAGCGCAGGACCCACCAAGGTAGAGAAGGAACTTTGTCACAACAGCTACAGCACTCGACCCAAGGTTTAAGAATCTGAAGTGCTGTCCAAAATTTGAGAGGGACGAGATGTGGAGCATGCTTTCAGAAGTCTTAAAAGAGCAACACTCCAATGCGGAAACTATAGAACACAAACCATAGGCGCCGACTTCTGCTCCCACCGGTGGGTGCTCAACCCCCCTTCTGCCCCCGCCCTGACTCCACCCCTTCCATGATGCCCCGCCCCTGATCCACCCCATTCCAACCCCTTCCCCAATGTCCATGTCCCAACTCCACTCTCTTCCTGCCCCTATTCCAATTCCTTCCCCAGATCCTCACCCCAGCCCCGCCTCTTCCCCACCTCCTCCCCTGAGCATGCCACATTCCCGTTCCTTCCCCACCCTCACGGGGCTTGCTGTTTGGCGGTGGCCAGGCAGGAAGTGTTGGAGGTGAGTGGAGGGGCAGAGGTGGAGTGGGGGGAGGGGAGCTTGGCTGCCAGTGGGTGCAGAGCACCCACTAATTTTTCCCCATGGGTGCTCCAGCTCTGGAGCACCCACAGAGTCAGCACCTATGGTGGAGTCAGCAAATCACCAAAAAAGAAAATTAACCTTCTACTGGTGGCACCTGGCTTGGGTGATGAAAACAAACATGTGTCAGTCTGCACTGCTTTGGATTGTTATCAAGCAGACTCCATCATCAGCATGGAAGCATGTCCTCTGGAATGGTGGTTGAAGCATGAAGGGACATATAAATCTTTTGCACATCTGGCATGTTAGTATCTTGCAACGCCAGCTACAACAGTGCCATGCGAACACCTGTTCTCACTTTTCAGGTGATATTGTAAACAAGAAGCAGACAACATTATCTCCTGCAAATTGTAACCAACCTGAGTTTCTTTGTCTGAGTGATTGGCTGAACAAGAAGTAGGACTGAGTGGACTTGTAGGATCTAAAGTTTTACATTGTTTTATTTTTGAATGCAGGTTTTTTTGTACATAATTCTACATTTGTCAATTCAACTTTCATGATAAAGAGATTTCACTACAGTACTTGCATGAGGTGAATTGAAAAATACAATTTGTTTTTTAGAGTGAAAATATTTGTAATCAAAAATAAATATAAAGTGAGCACTGTACACTTTGTATTCTGTGTTGTAATTGAAATTAATATATTTGAAAATGTAGTAAACATCCAACAATATTTAAAATATGTGGTATTCTATTGTTTAACAGTGCAATTAATCACAATTAATTGTTTTAATTGTGCGATTAATTGCAATTAATTTTTTTAATCACTTGCCAGCCCTACTCTAGACACGTTGGGAAAACTGGGGTACATCAAAACAGGGTTTGTTCAATGGGTCAACCCAGCTCAACATATAATATTAATTAGTTGTACTGATGTGTCTCTGTTTGTTCTCAGCAGGTAGAAAAGGGAAACACATTCCTTCTGTTACAGAGGTACTATAGGCCTCACTTGAGACTGAGGCCCTGTTGTAAGAATTGTTAGGAAGCCTATCTGACCAGAAGACTTCAGGGAGCCTCATAGTATACCTCTCGCTGGGTCCCCCCTTAAGCCCATCTATCAGAGCTGGAATAAAAGAAAGCAGCACATGGTTATGAACTCACAACACCACTTTATTTACTAAAGGAGAAGGAAGGAAGGGGAGGGGGGTGGATTAGCAGAATCCGGACTGGTGAGATCAGTGATGGACACCAATGGTGGATCACAGGTGTCGAAGACAGGTAAGTAATCCTATCTCAGACCCACTCTATCCCTCGCTGCGTCGTCTATGGGTGAGTGTCAGATCTAACTAACTGGATCTAGTCCGAGAGTGCACGTCTGCTTCCCAAAAGAAAATAATTAATAAACCCCGAGATGACAACTTTGTTCAGTGAGTGGCTACTGCAGGCCAGTAACCAGTGTGGAAGGTGTACCACACACTACAGAGAGAGAGCTTTTAGACGCCTGAGGCCTAAAGATTCCAGCACTCAAGAGCCCCTGGCCCCTTCCTTCTTTTGTTTATCTAGAAACTGGTTACTTAGCAATAACTGATTCCTGCTCTTTTCACTTTCCTACCTTTTGCCCAGAATAGGGGAACAAGAAACTGTCACAACATGGAGGTCACCTTGTTCTTATCCAGACCAAGAGGGACACTTAATACACAATGCCCTAAAATCCAACCAAGGGTGTGCCTCCCCAAGAGTCTGGCAGGGCTGTAATTAACACTGGTGTCAGGCATTCAGCAAGCATGCAGTGAGAGATATACAGTCCTTGCCCAGAAGAGCTTACAATCTGTATACATAAGACAGATAAAGGGTAGAAGGGAAACAGAGAAGATGTGACTTGCCCAGCGTTATGTGGTAGGTCAGGGGCAGAGCTGGGAATAGACCCAGCCCAGTGCCCTCTCCACTAGACTAGCCTGTCTCCTTTGCATGAGGATTTTCTCCTCTTGTCTTCCATTTCCAGAAATGAACACTGTCAGCTGGGTGGTTTGTTATCGTGAGATTTCTGTTAACAAAAAATTGATCAGACTGGGTTATTGGGCAGCAGGGAAAGGCCTGCCTCACAGTGGGCAGAATTTGGTGTCATTTTCTAGTGGTCTTTGTAAAGTGGAGCCTCTTTCAATTTGCTGTGTCTCAGGACTCTTTCTTTTTGCCTCAACTCCAGACAGTGCTCAAAGGATGAAAGTGCTAAGCTCAATCGTCTTATTTCAGCAGGTACTCAGTACCAGACTGCCTGACTTTTTGCAGATCCTCACCTGCACCAGCATTCCCTCAGAATAGCTGAGAAGGCAGAAGGAACACAGGAGGCTTCAAGCCACATTTGTGCTTCCCCAAACCCAGGGTACTGGAAGCCAGGCAGGACCCTGGAGTTTGTGTCACATTCCCTCACTTCCCAAACACACCCCTGTGGGTGCAGGATTGGGTAGGGAGTGTCAGAGAATTGGCCAGCCAGGGATTCTGCCATGCCAGGGGAATGAGGGGTTTATAGGCCAAATGTTTAAAGAAAGAAGTATACAATTAATTTGGTTATGAATCCTGGGGCCTGAAAGCTGTCACCTGCCTGAAGGAGAGAATGCCACCAGCTGCGTATCCGTTATGGTCTCTTGACTGGCACACACAACTTTTCCAGCTGACATTTTCACATGACTGAACTGTTTTGGCAAGCCCCTTTCGACAGAGTTAGGGTACAGTGTGAAACTGAGAGACACGCCTGCCTGTTAAAACATTAAACTGACCTGATGTCAGTAGTTCTTACTACCTATCATGTGCTCCCCTCTTGCGTTTGTCTGATGTGAGTTGTGGATGGACTGTGTGGGGATATTCAGCCATCTAACCGATGAGATGCAATCTACACTGTCACAAGATAACTGGCTTGGATGTCAAAGAAGTTACATATGATATTGATAATGAATGTGGAGGAAGATGATACACAGGCATGTAATGTCATACTTAGCGGCTTTGTAAGAACATAGGAAATTCCAGGACATAATAAGGTCCAGATGCCAGGCTAAGATCATCTCCTAAATTAGCAGTTGTTCTTTGCAATTCTTCCCCTCACCGCCAAATACTGATCTAACTAGCTATATAAACTATTTCTATTAGTTGCTTTCATTATTTCCCTTAGTAATTTATTCAATATGTTAACCAGTGTCCAGGGAAAGAAATTCCACCTACATTTCTTTTGCTCATGACTTTTGATGTAAGTGTGTGTCCTCTCTTTCCTCCATGTGACACTCGCTGACACTCCATTGGATGGAGAATCTCATTCTTCCACCCGTTTAGAATGTTGTATGTTTAGTGAGATGCTCTTGTAGAGTTTGACCCTACCCAGCACAGCCACAGAGGGTTGTGTGTATAAAGAAGAGATGAAAAGATAGGAGCAAGACAAGGGGACTTCTAGTGTATGGGAACTGGTTGGTGTCCTTTTAAATAGATTGTGGGCCCTCTACTTTTCCGTTACAGAAGCCATCAGAACCTAACAGAGAAGCAAAGTATCTTACCTTTATATATATATTTGTATGGAGTTAGTAACTATGGTATTTGGAACTCAAGTGTGTTATATGGTTTCCTCATATTCTTAGAGAGGAAGGATGGTCCAATGGTTGGGCAGCCGACTTGGGAGGCCTAGGTTCAATCGCCTGCTTTGCTATGGACTCCCTCGGTGACCTTGGGCAAGTCATTAGCTTCTCCGTGTCTCAGTAAAATGAGAAACGCATGTCCCTGCCTCACTGGGGTGTTGGGAGAATAAATACACTAAAGCCTGTGAAGTGCATTGAGAGCCGATGTTGAAAGGACAATACAGGAGCTAGGTATTATTATTAATGTTGTGCGAAGAACAAAGACACAACAGAACCTCATGGAAAGTGAATGGTCTCCTAAGTGACTTTTGAAAACAGAATTTAAGCTCCGATATCACTGAGTTGCTTTAAAAAATGTTGCCTAATGTCTTTGTCAACACACCAAGTTCTAAACCTCTTTGCCCCCTCTTCACCCTGTTTTTGTGCATAAGGGAGCAGGCATCCAAAGGGTTTCACTCACTACAGAGAACTGTCTTGTGTTTAATCTATCTTTTTCCTACATGTAACCTCTGCTCAGACCTGTGCTGAAGCACAGCAGCCTTGTGTTCCCTGCTACACTCTATGGGGTCAAGGACTTTATCTTCTCTCTGCTAGTTTCTCTAACACCTGTAAATCCCTGTGCCATGTTGGTTCTCTTCTGTTCAGGGTCTGAACAAGGCAAAGCACAGATTCCCACAGTCTTCCAAAAGCAGAGGGAGATCTCCCCATCTCTCCCTGCCGTGGAAGAGCTTAGCTCCTCTTCTTCGGCATCGTTGCTAGCTAAGGAAATGAAGATTCAACAGGCAGGGCAATCTGAAGGGGGAGCATCCAGAGGAACTGGTGATTTACAGAGCTCTAAGCCTTCCCAACAGTAGATGAAGCAGCTCCATGACCTGACAGAAGAGGAGAAGTTCCCTATCAGCCTCATTTACTTTACTGGCAGACCTGCCTCCCTGCTGGCTCCCTTTCCCCCCTACCCCAGGGGAATGGAGGGTAGACATGGAAAACAGAAGAGCTCACTGCCTACAGCTCTTCTTTCCTTCCAGGGGAAAAAGGAGATCCTGCTACCATCACCACCACAGCTTCTTGCCTTTCACAGAATGCAGGAAAACAAAGTAGCACCTGGTGGGATGTATGTTGGGAAAACAAGAGTTATTGCCCCATCCAGTTCCTCATACATATACCCCCACTGTCTTCAGTAGACCTGCACACTCATCTCAAACCTGAGCTCCTCAGGGCCTTTTGCATGGCTAGAGTCACTTCCTCCATCTCATACTCAATTCTCCATGTGCTGATCGCAGAGTTTGGTTGGTTTTTATTTTTCGCTCTTGCAACATGTCTGGGCTAAGACTTCAATAGCTGTTTATTTACCACTTTCACTGAGTCTTTTTCCAGCTCGCATCTCGGAGACTCTCGCTTCCTCTCACTTTCATTTTTCATCCATGGCCTTACTGACTTAAGCTTTGCACAAATGCCAGTTTTCCTCTTGTTTATTCCAGACTATTTGTGACCACTGTTGTCTTCCTCCCAGGAAAACTTGGTTTACTTTTAATCACTTAAGTATATTATTAATGTAACATATGAAATATTCTTTAATACATTAAAATAACTTTTCCTGAGATCGAATAAATATGCTGTGTGTATTTCCTTCTTCCATGTGATTGCTAAGGTGAAATTTTCAGCTCTAATTATGATCCTTGTGGCATCAGAGGCTTCTCCCTCTGTCACGTTTTCGTCACCGTATCTCCTTTATTTTTTTTAACCCCTGAAATAGCTTTCCCTCCATAGCAAACTCTCTGACTTCATGGAGTCAGTGTAGAAATATAGCGAAAGCTTTCTTTAACATCAGGTGCAATTAAGTGCCAGCCATTGTTACTGCTACAAAACATTCTGATTTGTTAGACAAGATACCCTTTTGGATAATCTACTCATAATTTAACAATAACTTTCCAGGCATAGCTCAGTATTGTCCTTGATTAGTGTTTCAAGTACCTTCTGGTTAGAGGAAGTATGGTCATGTGGTTAAAGCAGTGGACTAGAACTCAAAATGCATCTGGTTCAATTTCCAGTTCTGCTACTTCTGCTGTGACCTTAGGCAAATTACTCAATATATCTGTGTTTCAGTTCCTTGCCTTTCAAATGTGGATAATAATAGTTTCCTAGTTCATCGGTGAATGTTGGGAGGTGGGGAGATACATTGGTGGTGGGGACCCATGGAAGAACTTTCCATCACAAATAGCAGGCAGTAGAAGCTACTATATATTCTTTTATGCAAGATGAACATTGCTTTCCTGCCACAGTTGAGTTATTCAGAAGCAGATCAAAGTGTAAACAGTTTTCTTAGCAAAGCTTCAACATCAAGTTCTCCAGCTCAGGCTGGCAACAAAGAGGCAAAAGCTGAAAACTGAACTACCATTGCCTGTACGGTAATTTATATAGTAGTATGCATAACGGTTTGTATTTTATATTGAACTATTATCATCTGGCAGCCACCATGACTTACGTGTTTGATACTCCAAGGATCTGGTTTTTTATGGCTTTAACAAAAGCCATACCACAATGTGGAAACTAAAGAGAGAGAAACATTGTCCTGTGGTTTTTTTCTGGCCTGGTGTGTGAACTGTGGCAGTCTTTAGTTGGTGCTTATTATGGATGCTGCTTTGATGCTGGACTGATTTTGCATAGCAATAGAAAGAACACACTCCGTGCGTTGCAGCATTTTTGATTGGCTTCCTAGCTAAGAAGAGTATAGTGCTTCAAATCCCAACTATACGACATACAACCAAGTGCATATGTAAAACTGTATATCCTGACCAAAGCATCACTCTATGCATATATTAAATATGAAGAAGTCAGTATAATATCAAGGGATATACAGAAAAAACAAATCTACTTAATAAAGGCCAGCTAGTTAGACAAACCGCTGCTGTGCATCTAGTACCCGGCCATTAATTAGATAATTATTGTTAGTGGTTTACGACAGAGCCACCTAACCCGCCACAAGGCCCTGAACTTGAATGCTGCTCAGATCACAAAGCAAGGAACGTTTCACAGACTGGAGACAGCAGACGATATTCCTTTAGTCTTGATTTTTTTTGAATAGAGAGTATTGGGAACTACAATCCTGATCTGAACTACCCCAAAGTTTGGAGGTTTTCAGATCCAGGGTTTGCTCTGGCCCAGTACAAAAGATAGGACTCACAAAGTTGGGACCTAGATCTAGATATGGATCTCCCCAGAGTTTGCAGAGGTTTTGATACAGGGCTTGAACACGTCTCTAATTTTTTTTGTTAATGTCTATGATACATTGATGCTTTTTGTTTTAAGCTCTCCCAGATACTATAGGGACCCAATTTTCCTGTTTTTTGTATGTTTCAGTAGAGCTGTTCAAACTGTTGGACCCAGACAATTAAGCAAAATTACCGTGGGATAGTGCTCCAGCTGGATCTATCAAATAGAGCTGGTTCTAATTTTCCACACTTTGAGTTTTCAAGTAAGTTTTTCATAAAAATTTCAAATTTCAGCGAAAAAAGGGGTTGGGTATTTTTTTTGCAAAAACAATCTGTGAAATTTTCCATTTTTCAATCACCTTTCCCACTAGCCAAGAGTGATTTGCCCAACTTTAGTGCATGTCCAAAAAATATTTTTGATTTATACAGATATCCTGCGAACTTTATAAGGTTGCTATTCACAGTGTATTTCTGATTCTAGTACCTTTAGTGAGGTACTTCGAGGGCTTCCACTCCAATCTCAGCTCATTTGATCTAGGAAATATAGCATGTTCTCTATGTTATGTCTAAGATCAACCATTGTACTAAGGCATTTACAACGTACCGGTAGTAACAATAGGATGACTCCATGGAAGCTTTGACTCTTCTTGTACCTGATTCAAAGCCCACCAAAGTTGACGGAAATATTCCCATTGACTCCAGTGGGCTTTGAATCAGACCCATTGTCTCTTCTTTTGCCATTTCACTATATACCTTTAGATGATTTTCATAAGCAATCTCTTAATTTGTGTGACTCAAATCCATTTTGGGAGATCACATTTTTGCATGCTTCAGAGCTCAGCTTTGCATGAGCAGACTATCCAATTTGCCGTCACAGATGTCATTTTCATTTGCAATTCTGAATTTTGGGCCACGCAAAAAGGAATTTTAGCTGAGCTGAAGCCCTTTTGGAATGTGGCACTGAATGTTGTTTTAACATTTCTGATTTGAATCCAAGGGTTTGTTTTATGTGTGGCAAGTTGAAAGAAAATATTAAAAATTCCAGAACTAGAGCTCAAGAACTCAAATTCGGCATAGTCACACCAAATATTTTAATGAACTAAAAGTCACTCTGTGGAGGGATATATTTTGTAAAAAATAGACATACTTTGAGGTCGTTCTCTTATATTAAAGTGCATACTCTTATCTTTATTGTGTATTCTGAAAGGTCAGCCTAGTGGAAGCCATACTGTTAGCACTATAACCAGGATTTTCAAAAGTGACCAGTGATTTTGGGTGCTCAATCTGCAACTCCCTTCTGGGGCTAGATTTCTGAGGGTGGGTCTCAGAACTTTCCAGAAATCAGGCCCTTTTAAGTTGTCTCAAGATGGGCACTCAGATATTGAGGGATCCAAAATCTGATCTCTCAGTGCTAGTTTCTTGGTCCAAAATTTTTTTTTTCTTGTTTACCTCTGCAAATGTATTTTGTTAATGTCTCATTCATGCAGTGGATACTAACATATTTATGAAAATCACCACAAGCTGATAAGTAGATTTAGGCTCCCTTAAAGGCACTAGGGGAATGGCGCCACCAACTATC
The DNA here is from genome assembly GCF_003597395.2 of Chelonoidis abingdonii. Taxonomy (NCBI): domain Eukaryota; kingdom Metazoa; phylum Chordata; order Testudines; family Testudinidae; genus Chelonoidis; species Chelonoidis abingdonii. The sequence goes on from NC_133771.1 coordinate 202,003,805, forward strand.
TCTCAGCCTGTTCTTGGCCTGAATGCTCAGGAGTACAGAGTCCATCCAAACAGAATGATCTTTGAGTATTGACTTAGCATTATACGGAAGAGCTAATGAAGCTGGGAGGAAAATGTGAAAGACAATAGAAGAAGGGAAAAAAGCAAGGGCAGTTTGGTATTCCAAGGGAAAGAGTTCCATTTTACAGATGGGTGGCAGCACTTTGTTGCTGGAGAAAGATCTATTAAACTCTACAGTTTTCAGCATAAAGCAATTTGCTGTGTAATTAAGTGCAGTGCAATGAATCCCACATATCAACACACTGACTATTTCAGCCTTACACTCTTGCACATTCTGTATTTTGTTGTCAAGTCTTCCCTCACCCAACCATTTGTGTCTGTTGGCTAAGTCACGAAATATGTGCACATCAGCTATTTGTTAGTACCTTGGCTAGTAACAAGTGGGAAAACATATGTTACGCAGGGGAGTTGGAACAATTTTTATAGTGAGGGTGCTGAGAGCCATTGAACCAGACTGTAAACCCTATATATAATAGAAATCACTTCAAGTCGGGGGTGCTGCAGCACCCCCCCACACCTCTAGTTCCCACACCTATGATGGTACATGCCTTGGGTCGCCTTTTCAGAACTGCTTGTTCCTTCTCCACCTATGGACCTGTTTGGCTGAGCCCAATGTCAGATTTCTGTGTTGAGTACAGGCAGCCAGTTTTGACAATGGGCCATAAGCTGGGTTCCTTTTAGGCTGGGAGGAGCTGGTCCTTGCTCAGGCATGCTGAGCATGAGGGTGCAAGGAGTTTCCCTTTGACCTGCATCCTTCTCTACCGCCTCAGCCTGGTTGAATGCAGCACTGCAATCTCCCTCTGTTGATTTTCTAATGTGTGCCCACAACACTGCTACTCCTCTCCTGGAGCCGCGTAGGTGCACCCCTGTCTTTGTCAGCCTCTTTGTGGTAGTGAGGGATTTACATTCTCTTGGGAGAGTGGCTGCAGCGTGCACTCTCCAGAGGGCTGCTGTTTGAGTGCCTATGTCTCCCTGACTTCTCAGCCACTGACCCAACTAAGTCTGAACACCTGAAGCAGCCCTTGTGTGCTTTTGAAAATACTGATTGAGTGTCTCCCCCCAACACCTCTTGGAGCACATGACTTGAGGCCCAGAAACCAAGGGCATTTAGCCAAAAGCAAGCCCAATTGTCACAACTACAGGGCATCTTAGAACCCTTTAAATTCCTGTCGAGAGCACTCCTCGAGTGGAACCATCTGGCCGTACCATGCAGACTGGATCTCTGGGCACTTGTCCCCTGGCTCCCAACCATGTTAACATGACAAGCCTTTCATCCTGGAGCCCTGTGAGCAGCGAGCTGACTAATGCAATCCAAACCCAGCTGCCACAGAACAAAGCATTATGTATTCATGTTCCCAAAGGTGCAAAGCACGTAGAGCAAAGGGTAAAAACAACATAAGCCCCAAACATGGGTCTTAGTTACACCTTAATCTTCCCTTGCCAGTGTTTGTAAATTCCCCCAGCCCAGCTAACTCCCTCTCTGGCTGGGAGGAGCAGGCTGTCCTGCTCTCTGTGCATCACCTTGCCAGCCTGTCAGCACTCGCTGACTGACCATCCCTGGGCAGTCCCTGATCATTGGCTCAACACCCATCCTCTTCTAGGGCATGGGATCATCTAATGTTGAGTATCCTTGTTTTGAGCCGAGCCTGGGGAAGAGTAAGCTGTTCTCCACCTGATTCCAGGAAGGGTGAGGCTATTCCCCAATGGTTTCTTCCAGGGCCCCTATTTATGGATTTACCTTTTCTGCTTGATTCCTTTAACAAACCCTTTTGTTCCAACTCCACGAGCAAATAACCCATCATGAACAAGCACACAGAGGCATGCACAATATTCATAAAAATCAAATACAGATATTTCCCACTTTGCCACACTAATCTGTCCCAGTCTGAGGTAAGCCCATCTTGAACTTGCACCTGGTAAATGGGTATTCAAATAGCTACTTGTGCCTGCATAAGCTCTTGAAAAAATGGCATTGATTTCTAATGGCAAAATCCCACTGACTTCTCATAAGACAAGGATATGGTATATTATGGGTCAGAGCCTGGCTCTCGCTGTGACTGCTTGACATAGGGGGCATGGCTGGAGCGCTGTTATACTCTACTGATTATCTTGTTGGCCCACTGGGAGCAACTGCAGCCAGGTGTGAGTTAGAGCAACCCCGAGGCTGTTCTAATTTGTGACAGGGTTGAACCAGATCTGTTGGCCCCAAGTTTGGTGGATGTGAAGGTGGTATATAACCACCTCTGCTCCCACCCTTTCAGGTCATGCACCAAGTAGAGCCCTATATATATATTTATTTATTAATCAGTAACATGAGTTATCATTAGTCACTGCATTCTTATTAAATCAAGAGCGTGGTTTTGGAGTTCATAGTGGTGTTAGCTACTGTGCTGCACCCTGGGTATGTCTATTCTTCATCTGTCTGTACAGCTGTTTTAGGCTCTAAAATCAATGTTGTGATTCCAGGCTTAGATTCTAAACCTCAAACAGAAGGTTTTGTAAAGAAAGTCAAAAGGAGGTGACTTTTTATTTTGTCAACTGTTCTCATGTTTACCTTTGGAAAACAAACATTGCTCCTGGCAGGAGTATGTTTCCATACAGGTTCTCCCCCACCGCCCCAGGTTAATTACACTTAATTGTCGGTTGATAGTTCAAATGAATATACAGACTTCACTTCCTAGGACCAAAATATTCCTTAGGAGATAGGCAATTTGACCGGAGGGAGGGAGAAAAACTCAGTTAACAAAACCTAATAGTGGGAGGAGTCTGTCAGGAAGCAAACTGCAATAGCGAAAGATCCCAGTGAAGGCTGCAAAGCATGTGTGTGGGCTGTGCACTAGTAGGGCATTACTGAATATACACTTTAGTCATTTCTGTTAACTCATGTGAAAGGTGTAATTTGTAGCTGTAAGCAGCTCTCCTTCTGAGTGCAAAGCATGGGCTGTGTGTGGGGGAGAGGACGATAAAATATCCTCCACACTAGAGAGAAAAACTTAACAACATGGGAAATAGGATTCTCTGCCAAACTGGGCAAGGCTTGTGCTCAGATGGATGGGATCTGAAGCAGGCTTTTAATGTCATTGCTTTCTCTGTAATCTCCTTGCCAAAGATATTTTGGAGGAGCTGTTTTCATGATTTCTCCGCCATTCAGACACGTCTGTAGCCTTGCCTTCCTGCAGCAGCTGCTATTGCAGTACAGGCAGAGTCAGACCCCGACAGTGGCTGGAGGGATGATGAAGCCAAGTATTGGTCCTTCTCTTTCTGAAGTGGCCCAGAGGGGATGAAAACTCAAGGACTCCACTCAGATCAGCCTTTCTCTGTGTCTGTCACAGGGTTTGCTTAGCACACACTACCCGTTGAGAAGCCAGGGAAGGCCGTGGGTCAGATTTCAGCAGGGTGCTGTGCCTAGCTGCCTGACAGGAAACCCACATACAGCAGGGGAATGCCCTGTGCTGTCCCGGCTTCCCCCAATACCCAGGGAGGCAGGCTGCTCCCCAGATTGTGGCCCAGAGACTAGGGCCCTAAGTTTGCATGTGTGTGCATGTAGGCCCCCTGGCCTGGCAATGATCATGCTGTCCTGTTCTGAGGAGGGACTCTCCCATTAATACACAGAGCTATGGGGCTGCTGGAGAGTGGCATGAGGAGGTGGTGATTCTCCCACTGTGTTAGTGTGACACGGATCAGGGAGACAGAGAAGGCTGAATGGGCCCAGCCTGCAAAGCTATCTGATAGATTTGAAACAGAGCTGTCAGCTGTTTAGGAAGAGACCAGGAGAGCTGAGGATATGTGGAGCAACTGGCAGGCAGGAGACAGCCCAGGCCAGGCCCCTTTGGCATCTCTGACTGCTGCCTGCGCCTCAGCCACCAGCTATCTTTTAACTCCCTAGGCTGGGTACCTCTCCTCCCACTAGGGTTGCCACAGGCCTGTATTACAAGGGATGCGACTTATTTAAACAGCAAATTGCCTGTCTGGTACTAGGCACCTTTTATCCTGCATTTCAACAGCAGGGGTCCACTCCCTCCCAACCCTGTCTCTTCAGTGCTCTGCAGGGAAAGCAGACGGGACCATGCTGACAAGGGCCAGGGTCAGGAGCGGAGTGGAAAGATGCACCCATGAGAACTGGCCGTCTGCTGAGTCTAGCTCTTGAGTGCAGCCCTGTCTGCTTTCCCCTTGCAGGCTCTGCCTGGCAGAGCAAGGGAACGGGGCTGCATGCCCTGGAGCTGCACTGAAGGGCCAGGGTCAGGAAGGGGCTCTGTCTGGCGGGGGGTCCATACTCCTGGGGTGTAGCCTCCACACTTGCAGAATCTCTGCCAACGTCCCCAGCAGGGTGCACAGTACAGCAGCCAGTGCTGGTGCTAACCCACTGGGGGCCTTAGGCAGGAATATTCCCCCCGCCACACACACACAGCACATACTAATAATTAATAGGTAGTAGCCTTGACCTGCTTGGGACCCTAAGCAATTGGTTAGTCTGCTATGCCTAGCGCTGGATCTGGCAGCAGCAAGCAAAGACCAGCAGCTGCAGCCTCCAACTCCGCTCCTGACACCTGTGCAGAACCTGAACAGGAGTCACAGTGGCTGCTGGCCCAGGTCCTGAGGCCCTGGCCTCTCTGCAGTGACGATACATGGGAGGGCACATGGGGGCACATGCTTCATCCCCCCCAGTTTCTGCCCTAGTTTACATTTTTATTTCTTTTATTGCGACCCTCCAGCCAAGGCTGACAGGGCCATGCATGGGGGTAAATTCTGCGCCTGCCTGAGGCTTGCAGGCTGGGCCCACTATGGGGTCACCAGTGGCATGTGGGGCTAGACGCCTGCCCCAGTGTTTGTTTGGGTCTTGCACAGAGACGAGGGGGAGGGATTTTACCAGGGCCACAGGATGGCTAATGCACAGCCGGGGTGCCACTTACAAACTAATAATACAGTCAAACCTCACAATAACGCACCCGCGATATTGCAAATTCGGATATAACGTGATCATAAGCTGGCTCCCCTTTAAGGCCGTAATACTGTTTGCGTTTTGCCGGAATACTGTACTTTCTTTACAACATTTATAACTAAACCGCGTTCTTCCAGTCTTATAGGATAAAGTGACTCATGGCCATTGCAGGACCATTGCACTTAGGTCTCGAGTTGTACATGTGTATGGTGTTTGCCTATGAACTTGTTATTAATTTTCTATATTTTTACAAATATTTTACCATTATGGATATGCAAACGCAAGTCATTTTCTGCCCAAGAGAAATTGTACGCCCTGGAGCAACTAAAGAAGGGCAAACAACAAACAGCTTGCTAGAGATCTAGGAATTAGCAAGTCCACTCTGTGAGGGTGGAAAAAAGAAGAAGAAAAGCTCCGTAGCCTACCCTGCATTCTTGAAGCGGAAACTGTTTACAGCGTAAAAAGGTCAAGTTTGCTAATGACAAAAGCCTAGATTCAGCCTTGTACCAATGGTTTGTCCAGGCTCGCTCAGAAGGAGTTCTCATTTCTGGCCCTATTCTGAAAGCTCAAGCAGAGAAATTTGATCACCTTATCAATGGAAATGAATCCAAATTTAAGATGCGTAATGGCTGGCTGGACAGATTCAAGAAAAGACACACCGTAAGCCAAGTTCTTGTGTCTAGGGAAATCCGCTAAGCTGATAAAAAGGCTGTCGATTCCTACCCAATTGAGCTTAAAAAGTTGCTGGAGGAAGGCTACAACTGCGATGAGATTGGTATATGCTTTAAAATGTTACCCGATCGCACCCTTGCAACCAGGACTGATAGTCACAAACGAGAAGGTTTTAAGCAGAGGAAAGACCGAGTCACTCTAGTTTTGCATCAACAAGCCTGGCAGCCACAAAGTCAGAGCTCTGATGATCGGAAAAGCGAGGTCTCCCAGATGTTCATCATGTTAATATGAAGGCCCTTCCCTTTGAATACACCAACAGCAAGAATGTATGGATGAATTACTCCATATTTGAAGGCTGGTTCCATAAAACTTTCGTGCCAGCCATTCGGGCTCATTTGGAAAAACTCAAGCAGGAGGAAAAAGCTCTCCTCCTGCTGGATAATTGCCCTGTCCACCGTTCAGAGGAAAATCTTGTCAGTCATGAGGACAAGATTAAAGTCTCTTATCTCCCGAAGAACATTATGTCAGAAATCCAGCCACTGGACCAAGGCATCATCTCAGCATTTAAGCAAAACTATCATTGCGAAATGATCAAGCGGATGGTAACGGATAACAACTCCTCCATCGACACATCGCTGGCGTCACTTAACGATGCCGGATAAAGGGTTTTGGTCCAGCTTTTCTATCATCTACACACGATGACGGTAATGACAAGGAACCTGAATTTACAGGATTCATTGAAGATGATGTACATTTAGCCGAAGAAACTCTCAGAGAATATGAGCACAGTCATCATGATATCCTTAACTTGTTTTCAGCAGATAACATCTGCCCCATATATGAACACATCTCAGATGACGAAATTGTTGCAAATGTCAACAGGAAGAATGAAGCTGCACCACCAGAGCCCGAAACCAGTGACTTCAATGATGATGACGATGATGATGGCACCTCAACTCCCCCACCATAAGTATCTGAGGCAGTAAAGAGCCTACAAGCCAGTTGGAGGTGGCTGGAACTCAAAATGTGGACAGTGTCAAAATCCTCCAACTCAGAAGCATTCTTGACTTTGCTGGAAGCCAACAGTCCGCGGCAATTAAGCAGACCACACTAGATAGCTTTTTTAAGAAGTGATGAAATTTAGAATTATGGAGTCATGCAACCAGATTGAGCCTGCACTCTGTGCAATGATTAGTATAGTCGATTTCACATGGTTTTTTCATGTTCATGTAATTAAATTACTACTTTTGTGTTTAAAACACGCTAGGATAATCGTTTTTTTTTACAAGACTTAAACTGACTGGCTTGAAATGGTAAATTTTCATAACCTCATTATAAAGTAACCCCGCATTTATCACAATCGAATTTTTTGGACCCCAATTATCGCGTTATAGCGGGGTTTCACTGTAATTAATAGTCCCACCTGCCTCAGAGGGTTGTTGTGAGACTAAATTCATTAAGGCCTGCAAAGCATTTTTCACTCTTTGGGTGGAAAGCATACAGCATTATTATTTTCTAAAATTCCTTTATTTTCATTTATGTTTTTTTCCCAAATGTCCAGTAATTCAGCACCTGTCTACCTTGCTACTTCATTTAGAGAGATGCTTGTTGATGAACATAGTACCAGGAGGGGTTTTGTTGCCAAATAATCTTTCATTCTTGAAAGCTTCTACCCAAATTGAGGGGGAAATGAAGTGATAAACGCTAATATCAGTGACTCCCAGGGCCACATGCACAAAGCTTTTGCACAGCATTTACCCATAACATGTCAGCCACAAACAACCGCCCCCCTCCCCCCGAATTATTTGAAAAGGCCACAGCAATGTGCCACCTGCCCCACCATCCAACACTTCCAGTTCTGTTCTTTTACTGGCAGGCACAGAACCAGGATGCCAAGCTGGAGAAGATAGTTTCCCTGTAGCAACGAACATCTGGCTCGTTGGCAAACTGTAATCAACAGTGCTGATAGCTTTGGAGCGGCTTCCAGTTCTGTGGTTGTGGCTGAACATGTGGTGGAAAACAGGCCTTGACCTTCTGGACACCTTTTTCCTTTGGCTTAGTTTTTAAGTGTAATTCAGTGTTGTTGTAGCTGTGTTGGTCCCAGGACATTAGAGAGACAAAGGTGGGTGAGGTAATACCTTTTACTGGACCAACTTTCATTGGTGAGAGAAAGAAGCTTTCAAGCTTACACAGAGCTGTTCTTCAGGTTTGGGAAACTAACTCAGAGTGTCACCACTAAATACAAGGTGGATCAGAAGGGCCCCTTGAAGTATGCTGCTTATGCTAAACAATCTGTTCCTTCTTGTATTTAACAATGACACTCTGAGTTAATTTCCCAGACCTAAAGAAGAGCTCTGTGTGGCTCAAGAACTGGTCTTTCTCACCAACAGAAGTTGGTCCTATAAAAGCTGTTACCTCACCTACCTTGTCTTTCTAATATCCTGGGACCAACATGGCTACAAAAACATTGCATAAAGCACTGTGGAAACATTTAATATAATAAAAGATATCCCTTGCCACAAAGAGTAAAACAAGACAGATGATGTGTATGGATAAGTCATATCTCTACCAACAAAGGGTTGGTTTTCTGCTGCTTTTTACCTTGTGTCATCGTTTACACCTGTACAGAGTGCAAAATGAGTATCCAATGCTACCATTCAGATTTTGGGTCTGGATTTGAATGGAATTACTTTGCCATAAAACTGGCATAATTGCAGCAATGAATCTGGCCCACCGAGGGCAGGCTGGGTGTAAAACTCAGCTCAGAAAGGTAGAGTTTTCACCTTGCACCGGCGTAACTGACCACACAAGATGCAGGGCAGTGGAGAATTAGGCCTTAGACCTCCACTAACATTTGGCTGATGAAAAATAAGCCCTCTTGTCATGTATCAAATGCACTGAAAGGAGGAAGCATTAAAGAATTTTGTTCCTTTTATAAACCCACCAGCTTTTTCAGTACATTGACATTCATACAGTGGAGCAGTGAATTAGTGTGGTAGAGATAAACTACTGTGGCTTGACCAGCTTTGCAAAAATACTTGTTTTATATTGGACAAGCCTGCAGTTTTGGTTAGTCTGAGGTAGCAGCAAATGAGGCAAAAGTAGAAAACTTGGAATGTTGAAAGCCTAATCTCTCTGTCCAGTCTGGTCTTTAAGTAACTGTCATTCTTGATCTTGCATGAAAATCTCTTTCTATCCCTCCTTAATCTAATATTGTTCTTTGCCAGAAACTAGGATGTAAGTGTAACCCTTCTGCCCCTCTGAGTGGGCAGCAACAAGGGCCGGGTTCAGTATCCAGGGGTTCCGTTTCAGCAACACAATGCATAACCGGCTCGAGCCCCCACCCAGTGACCTGGGGCACTTACATACCACATCCCCCTGGGTGCCTCTAGGAGGCAATACTTCCCCTCTCGCAAGCACGGAGTCTGAGTGTAACAAAATCTTTTTTAATAAAGGAAGGAATCAATACGGCATCCCACTGGAGAAACACTACAAACAGGGTTATAACACAAACCATGAACAAAAACCCACCTCCAAGTACGTTTGGCAATGTCCTTTCCCCCTTAGGGTCTTAAGTCCAATCACCCCAAAGTCCAACAACCCAAAAGTCTCTGGTCAGTGCCACCCCAGAATTCAAGAGTTTATCTGTAGAGTTTTCCCCCCCCAGCCTGGGTGGAAATGGGGGGGGAAGTCCACACAGGGTATTAAGGGGCACCTTACATGGGCCAGGGCCAACTGCTCCGCCTCTCCATGAAGTTCTGCTGCAGCCTTCACCACGACCAGCTCCACCACACCAGCTGTGCTGCTCCTCCAGCCGCCCCTGCAAACCGCTTCACTCTGCTCACTGTTCCATGGGCTGCTCCAACACGCTGCAAACTGCTCCGCTCTGCCAGCCGCTTAACGATAGGTCTTCAGACTCCCCCACTAGTTAACACAGCACTCAGTGATCTCAGTTCAGCTCTTTCAGTGATTTCAGCTCTTAGTAGGGGAGCCCTGGTGCTGGTGCACCATTGGTCCAACATGAATGCAGCTCAGCAGTCTCTAGATGGACTCCTAATGGAATCAAAATTAGCTCTACTCTTTAACAGTGGAGAGAGGAGGATGTGCAATTGGTGTTCCAGGCCCTCAAAAGGGGCTCATAGCATCAGGTACACACACCAGTCCCCAACTTCTCTCAATTCATAGGGTTTTGGAACCCATGTCCCATGTTTAGCAAGTACCACCCAACTGAGGTTGAGTCATTTCTGTCACAAAGCAGTCCCACAGCTCTCCATTCACGCAATCAGGGTGACAAACTTTTTTTCTTTCCTCCTGCCCCAATAACAAAGAAACTGGGGACTCCAGAGCTGTTAAAATCACCATCCCAAGCTGCTGTGGGGTTATGCTAAGTGGGGGAGTGGATGCCAATGCATTCTTAAAATTCTTTCCACACTCTCTACAATTCACCACCAGATGTCAGGGATGTCAGCTCATCCTGACTCTGCTTACATAAAGTTCAAAATAATGGGCCAAATTCATCCATGATTTAATTCCATTCATTTTAAAATATTTACACGCTGGATTAATACAAATTGGGTTTAATACCGTGATGCCCAGTGTTTGAATGTAGCATTCAGGAAGGAAAACTGCAGCCCCTATATTCAGTTGCTTACAACTTTCTACAACAATGACTTTTTAGGCAGAAATGTCTTGCGCTTGTTGTCAGCCCATTATAACTATTGTTTCTAGTTGAATTTGCAGTTTGCTAGGTGCTGTGCAAACACACAAGACGACACAGTCCTGCCCTAAAAACTTTACATTTAAAACTCACGCACGGACAAAGTTAACCCAACCTGTTTGCTTACCTTAAGAAATGTTGCTCTGAAAAACGACACTGAAAAACGACCCTGATTTTGAACTCTACCCTGTCTGTGTCTGTTGTCCGGAATAAGGAATACCTGACACATCTTGTTGAGACATAGGTGGTGTATTTTAATTTGGACCTAATTCTGGTTGGCCCCTTTGCATGTACAGGAAAAGAGGAATACAATAGGGTAACAGTCAGGCAAAAAAAGTCATGCCCTGTTCTTGGCTTTCTCAGAATCTGCATCACTGACACTCCATGGGGCTTCTATATATCCAGTCCTGGAAGGAGGTTGCAGAGTACAGATTACAGGTTAGAGGGCATGTTTCTCGCACTCCTGCCTTCCCCCAGAATGCCAAGAGCTCCAATACACCTTCACTCCCATTCGCATTACTCCTGCTGCTGTCAGAACTAATCTGCAGGAGGGGTTACAGAGGACATCCTAGCTAGCTAGAATCACGCCTTCCAAGTTGATGTGTATGTTGTAGATAGAATTATCCATTCATGGCAACCAAGCTATTTAACAGCACAGAATTTATGGGAACAGGTACATAGGGCAGACAGGTTTATATTATTTGTAACCTTTTAAGGGATCAAACCCCTCCAGTGATTGTGCAAATTGATGTGGACACAGCAGCAAAACGAGGACAGACACATGCGTGGAATTAAGTGGCAGGCTGCCACTGTTAAACTTGTAGCACAAGGGAGGGGCATTACCCACCCATCACCCATACTATTCTATACCAGGCATTTAATTGGTTCCAGTGCTGGGGTTACAGGACTCCTCACCATGTAACCCAGAATACGGGGTAGGCTTTCCTCAGCCTACCCCCATGACTCAGCTCTTTCCAAGTGCTAGCATTTGCCCCACCATGAGGGGGACAGAGGATGCAGCCTCAAGGTCTGACCTTAGCCTGCAAAGGCCACAGGCTCTCATCGTGTTAGAGAAGCCCAAGGCCCATCACCAAAATTCCAGGTCTTTTATATCTGGGAACCATTCATTTTATTCTCTTAACCGCACTGGAAACCGGCTGCAAGTTGTGATGAGTAAGCAACACCACCCCAGTACCTCAGTGAGGTACCATGTACATTCCTTCTTAACCCACTATGGCTTGGAGGTACTGCAAGGAAGGCAAAAAACTCCCTGGTCCTCTGCAGGGTGACCAGACATCCTGATAAAATTGGGACTGTCCTGATATGTAACTCCTTGTCCCATGTCCCGACTGATGTATGACCGGGACGTCATTTGTCCTGATATTGTAGGGTTCCCAAGCATCTGGCTGGCAAGTGGCTGGCAGGCTCCCTGCGTGGCATTGCACAGCTCCTCAGAAGAGGGGATATGTCTCTCTGGCTCTGTGCGCTACCCCTGCCATGAATGCCGGCCTGCAGCTCCCATTGGCTAGGAACTGCGGCCAATGAGAGCTGCAGGGGCAGTGCCTGCAGGCGGAGGGTGCAGCAGTGCACAGAGCCACCTGGCCACACCTCCATCTAGGACCCAGAGGGAGATGTTGCCGCTTCCGGGGAGCTGCCTGAGGTAAGTGCTGCCTGGAGCCTGCACCCGCTCCCACGCCCCATCCCCCTGCCACAGCCCTGAGCCCCCCTTGCAGCGGGGGCCAGAGCCACGGCTGTGCACCCCGACCTGTGGCTTGCAGCAGGGCCTGGAGATGGGGTTATATGCTCTCCTCACAGCTCCTAGGGCTGTGCATCCCCCTCCCTTATGGCTCTGGTGGGGATTGTGAGCCTGTGGTTGCTCCCCCCATCCCATGTGTCCCGATATTTTACTCTTGTGATCTGGTCACCCTAGTACTCTGCCAATTTGGCCCATGGGAGAAAAAAAAATCCTTCTTAACCCCCTAAACAGGTGATCTGCTAGACCCATATTGTCTGTCAGGCCGGGTTCCCATTCCTAGTTTGGGTAGGGAGGGTGGGCTGCTGGAACGGAGCCAAAAGAGATTCCAGGTGGCCCTTGCGCTAGGCTAAATCCTGGGAGTGGGGAATGCTGGCCAACTGACACCCCTCTCTCACAACAGGCCAATGGATGCCGGAGACTTCCATGGGAGGAGCTACCTATTGTGCCTTGACAAATGCCTCCCTCCTTTGTTAGTGGGCCTTCCCCCCTTTCAGCCCCGACCTCACCCATTGATGCAGGTGGATGATGTATCTATCTGAAGTTCTTCAACATAGAACCTTCTCCACCGGGGTTTTCTTGTTGGCAGGTCGAGTTGAGCCACCAATGAAAAGCCTTGCAGAATAACTTGCACTGCTGAAATGGACTCCAGTTAAGTGACTTCTGTGTGGAGAAACTTTATTAAGAGCTACATCAGATATTGCCCCCCTTTTGTCCAAACCACATCCTCTTAGGGAGCTCCGGCAGTTAAGCACACCTGGATGCCTAGAGGCATAGGTGCCAGCTTCCTCATTTCCCTGGGGGTGCTTGATCCCTGTCTCGCCCCAGGCCTCACCCCCACTCCCTTCCTTCCCCCAAACCCCACTCTCACCCTGCCTCTTCCCGCCCCCGTCCCACCCCAGCTCACCTTTTTGCCCCGCCCCACTTCTGCCCCACTTCTTCTCACCCCCATTCCACCTCTGCCCTGCCTCTTCCTGCCGCATTCCACTCCTTCCCCACCCTCACTCCACCACTTCCCCCAGCACCTCCTGCATGCCACTGAATAGCTGATCGGAGGTGGGAGGGAGGCACTGGGGGGGTAGGGGAAGGAGCTGATTGGTGGGGCTGCCAGCGGATGGGAGGTGCTGGGAAGGAGGGAAGGAGCTGATTGGCAGGGCCGGCGGCAGGTGCTGAGTCAGCGCCTATGCCTAGAGGAACCCTAATCACTGAGACATTTGGATTTGGTCACAACAGACCTCTCTTAAGTCACTTTAAGGTTTGTCTACACTGCATTGTAAAACCAGTGGCAGTGAGTCTCTGAGCTCAGGTCGACAGACTTGGCGTCACACTATGGCATGCAGTGTAAACGCTGTAGCTCAGGCTCTGCAGTCCACCCCACTCTCCGGGCTTCAGAGCCCGAGATCCAGCTTGCATGTCTACACAGCCATTTTTAGCACGGCAGTGCAAGCATGAGCCTGTCAACCCGGGCTCTGAGCCTCACGGCCGTGGGTTTTGAAATGCAGTGTAGATGGACTCTTAGGAGTATAGATGGACTCTTAGCAGATCTGAGTGTAACATTTGGCCTTAACCTATGTTGCCTACTCATTGCAGTGAGTGTGCGGTTTTAATGATTTCATTTAGTGATAGTTTTCATGTGTATGAGCAAATTAAAGTCCCTTGAATCAAAATGTATAAATATGCTGATCACTAGTCATAAAGGGTTTGAGTCCTTGACACTGGGGGAGGAGTGTAATCTGCACACCCTGCACCAGCTGCCTCTCAAGGGGATCCCCTCCTGAATGCACTGTTATCTTCCCAAGGGGGTTTCATCAGAGGGAAGCAGATTTAATTGGCAGCTGGATCTTCATAGGCATCCCCTGCTTGGAAGGCTGCTTGGACAGCACATCCTCAGCCACTAAGACCAAACAACCCTTCATGGACAGAACTTTTGGGGTGGCTCTGGCAAGATCCAGGACCCTCACTGGAGCAGGGGGTGCCCCAGGAACCCAGCCCCCTACACTCCAGGTGAACTTCCTATGCAAAGGGGTCTGACACAATCCAAGGCTGACTCTAATTTGGAATTCACAGAGAATTAAGAAATGCAAATGAATATTACTAGGGAATATTTCCCCCATAGTAACAATAAACACTTTTCCTGGAAGAAGGTTTTCCCCCAGCTGCTTCACTGCAGGGTTTCCTGCACCTTCCTCTGAACTGAGTAGCTGGCACTGACTGCTGATGGAGACAGAATACTGGACTAGATGGATCGGGGGTCTGATCCAGTATGGTAATTCCTGCGTTCTCCATCTGGCTCTCATTTTCATAGTCCTAGGGCCAAATGCTGTGCTCCCTTACATTTTGGACAACCTCAGTAAATTAGAACTTGGCCCAGGGCTTCTAATCAGGAATAGTAGACAATTCTAACATAAAAGTGTGCTGTCCTGGAAAAGAAAGGCTCCAGGTTTTTAAAGCACCATATTGCAAATGATTTTATTTCTTTAAATTTCAGATGGTTTTGGTCACCTTTGCTCCAAAAATACTCAAAGCCGCTGCATAACTATTTTCCAAATAATTAATCTTTCCAGTGGAATAACTTAAAGCCCCAGATTTCCTGTTATGTTATACAGCTGCAATTTGTAACCAGAGATCCTACCCAGTGTTACATGGGCGAAGTGCCAAATACATGATGCTTTACCTACACAAGTGCCCTACATAAATAACCCTTAACCACAAGTTAAACAGTTAGGTACTGTTCTAGTCAAGAAGAAAGGACAAGGAAACAAAAGACTTGTTTATAACTCTCTGTTAAAATTTCAACTGATGCTCATAATATTTTATCTCACAGCTTAGGCATCAAGAAATGCCCTTTTCTTATGCACCATGATTTGTGCTGGGAGGAAGCCGGGAATCGATTCTGCCATAAAAATGGTTTTATTGACTAATTTGTGTTCTAAACTAATATTTGCCTACCATAATAAATGACAGTCACCTACTTGTCTGCAATCCGAATATACTGCTGATGCCTACCTAGCAGCTTTCCCCTATGCTTTTCTTCCTAGGATTGGAATCAATATTCAGAGGGACAGAATCTGCTCTTATTTACAGGAATGTTAATGAACTAATGTCTGTACGGTGCTTTGAATAGCTAAAGTGTTATGTCGGTAATCACAACAATATTTCATGTAAATTGGGAATGGTGCCAGTAACTGGAGGGAAGTTACTCTGGATTTACATTGGCTTAACTGAAATCAGTCTGACCCACTAGGCCAGACCCTTGGTCTCACTCTGCCCTTTGCATCATTTCAGCACAAAAGGGCTGTGATCCTAATTTAAAATCCCCCTAGTGGGATGGAATCACTGGGTTGCATAGAGCTGGCATAACTGGCTCTATGCCACCCCTTAGTGTAGTGCCAGCTTGGGGTAAAGCTGTATAGCCATATTATACCCACTGTGCTCTGGCAATCCCCTGCTGGTGTAACAGCTGCAGGGCCATTGCAGCTGGGCATAAGTTAGAGCAGCCCCAAGGCTGCTGTCACTTGTGCCAGGAGCAAAACTGCACTCCAGCCAGTTGCAGACATAGGAGGGCATAAAATAGAGGTCTGCTTGCACCTAATTTTAAAGCCTGACCCAAACCCGACCTGAGTCACTTTCAGAACTGTCCCAACCCAAACCCGAAACTGCCCCCAAACCTGTGTCCGCACCTCTGCTTTCTCCTTGGTGCTCGGCCTGGGAGGGCTTTCACTCGTCATGATCCATGCCTGTGATCCAGCTCCAGACGCCTATGCATGCTGCGGAGTGAGAAGTGCTGCAATTTTTCAGCACTCTCTGCAGTACATAGGGTGACCAGATGTCCTGATTTTATCGGGACAGTTCCGATATTTGGGGCTTTGTCTTATATAGGCATCTATTACCCCCCATCCCGTCCCAATTTTTCACATTTGCTGTCTGGTCACCCTAGTGGTACACAGCACAGCAAGGCTGCTGCAGCACCAATCCTACGTGATTAGAGATGACATAGCCAAAGAACATTGGGTTGTTTTGGATCCAGCCCAACTCCAACCCAACAATTATGGATCCACTGAGTTTGGGTCCGGTTGCAAGGGCTCTAATAGAAAGCTTCCTTTTGGCTTGGTCCTTCTCTTTGGGTCTTGCACAAAATGTAGCTCAGACAGACTTGAGAATTGGGCCACTGATTCCAGATAGGTCAGAGGCAAATCCGCCAGATTTATCCTATCTGTTTCTCATTTCAAAACTAATAATAGAAGCACTATTACGATTGTTATTATCCCTCAGCAATACATCATGGGGATGGGTTTTCTTACTGAGATTTAAAAAAAAACAAACCCAAAACCAATAGCTTTCACAATATACAAATATGTAAGTATAAAAAGGGGAAAGCTACTGTCTAAAATTTATCCCCATGAATCACCAGTAAATCCTGACCACAAACTGACTCTGTAAGTTTGGGTAGGCAGGAGTTTTGTTCAATCCTCTGCAGAATTCCTGCACTTTTGGTGCTCAAAGATGCTTGTTCTCCTTCGACTTTCCTTAAAATTCTTGCAGTGCCTAAGAGCACTGTCGTCTGGAGGTCACTGATCATGATGTCTTGCACTTCTGATCGTGACGTCTTGCACTCCTAATGTGTTCTTGAGCTGCTCATCCGTGCCCTTAGGGATCACTCCAAGTGCTCCAATAAATAATAATAATTAATAATATAATCAATTATTATTGTTTCTTACTTTCACAGCAAGGCCAGGTCAGTATGGAATAGCACAAACATCTGCAGGAGATCAGAGTTCTTCTTTAGAGAAAACATTTCAAAAGCTCACAGAATAGGGCTCTGGCACACCAAAGCACTTAAGTGTGGGCTCAAGCCCCAGTGAAGTCAGTGGGATGTAAGCACATGTTTAAATGCTTTGGGGCTAAATTTTCAAGGTATTTCAAAGGCACCTGAAGAGGCAGATAGGTGCATGGTGGAGGGGGCTACACAGGTTAGGCCCCTAGCTCCCCCTGAAATCAAGGGGATTTAAGAACCTAACTTGCTCTTTAGAAAATCCCACTAAGCGTCTCTCTATAACTTCAGGCCCCTAAATAAATGTGAAAATCTGGCCTTTGAGGAATTGGGGCCCCAATGCACCTTGGCCTGTCCCTGTTGTAGAAGCACACACTCTGTATGTTTCCACACATGTTTGCATACCTTAACTGGGAAGTGTACATGCAGCTGCTTGGGTGCACTCCCAGAGTCACAAGGTTTTGCACGTACAGTTTGTGTAGTTCAACTATTGAGCTGGCCCTTGAAAGTTTAGTGCGAATGCTTGTTTGCAGTGAATCAGAAATATTTAAGGAGTGCATATTAAAAGTAAAAAGCTACTTAAGATCAAAGAAAAAAGTTAGATAATTCAACACTCATTTTGCCAGAAGCTGGCAATGGATGACAAGGATCACTTGATGATTACTTGTTCAGTTCATTCCCTCTGGGGCACCTGGCATTGGCCACTGTCAGAAGACAGGATACTGGGCTAGATGGATCTTTGGTGTGACCCAGTGTGGCTGTTCTTATGTTCTTCTTGTGCATTTTTATTTCTATATATGATTGTTACTTTAAAGGGTTTCTGTTTGATTAAACATCATATAGTTTTTTAAAAACAAATATCCTTACATGGGGAACTAATAACACCTCAGATGATTAGCAGAAAGATACTGACATAAAAAATCTCTTCTTTTGGTTACCTCATCCTCCCCTCCCCCTACCCCTGCCACCCTATTTGTCTCTTTTACCAACCTGTCCGACACCCAGACTATATGCTGTCTGAGACAGGGACTGGCTATGTTACTTCGCTGTACAGCAGCTAGCACAATTCAACCCTGAGTCCTCACTGGGGTGTCTAGGCCCTCCCCTAATACAAAGAATTAAGTAATAATATTAATTAAAACAAAGGCTTTTAAAAGCCTAATTTACTTTTGTTCATTTATTCTGTTTATTTTTTGCATTTTTGAACTCAAAAATAGACTAGTCAGTTTCACTTATATTTGTGTCATTTCATGGTTCATTTCACTTTTAGCTACTCATGCTTTGTACAATGCTGCAATGTTTGGGTTGCAAATACTCCTGGGGGATGTTTACAACTGAAATGTCAAACTATTGTGGAAACATTTCTGGTGAGCATAGATTTTGTAACCTAAACCTTTATATTACCCAGACTGTGGGCCAAATTTGACCTGATGTTGTCTTTTGAACACACATTCAGAGTGGCAAAAATATAGTTGCTGAACGGGGGTGAAGGTATCATTTTAAATCATTTGAATGGCTGCTTCTTGTATTACACGTCTACCCAGAAGTTATAATCTGCCAGGGCGGCATGGCTCTCAGAACTTAGGATCAATCAGGACTTGACTATGCCAGGACAAAGCTTTCTCTGCCCAAGATCCTTGATTGTTGAATTCTCTTAGAGTAGGTTCACTAGAGTCCCTCCTTGCCTGCATTTGGGCCCAAATTCAATCCTGAGCAACTAAGCTGTGTGCATTGGGATCCATGGGGCTTGGAAGACTCGGGCCCTGGAGTCGAAGAGCTTCTCCACAACAAAATAGCTGCAAACTCCAGATCCAGCAACCCTGCTTCTGCTTCTCCCCTAGTCTGATCTCAAAATCCTTCTCGCCTCCCCATGTAAGGAACTCCTGAGGAGCAGTACAGTAACTCCTCACTTAACATTGTAGTTATGTTCCTGAGAAATGCTACTTTAAGCAAAATGATGTTAAGCAAATCCAATTTTCCCATAAGAATTCATATAAATGGGGAGGGGGGGCGAGGTTTCAGGGATTTTTTTTTGCCAGACAAAAGACTATATTTTATTTATATATATATATATATATACACACACACATATATACAGTATCAGTTTTAAACAATGTAATACTGTACTAATCAATGATGATTGTGAAGCTTGGTTGAGGTGATGAAGTCAGAGGTGGAAGAGGGTAGGATATTTCCCAGGGAATGCCTGACTGCTAAATGATGAACTAGCACTCCTCTGAGCCTTCAAGGGTTAACACGTTGTTAATGTAGCCTCATACTCTACAAGGCATGGCAGACAGAGACAGAGACACACGTTGCCCCTTTAAGTATGTGTGTGTGAGAGAGATGTGCATTGCCCCTTTAAGTATGCTGACCCCACTCGAAGTACATTGCCTTTTTAAGTAGATCAGAAATTTGAGACAGCAGCTACTGCCAGCAAGCTCCCTCCTTCCTGAGCCCTGTCATGCCCCGCTACCCCCCTGCTCTGTGGATGAGGTAAAGGAGTGAGGGGGGAGGGGGACACCTTGACATTAGCACCCCTCACCCCCGAGCCCCCGCACAGCAAGCAGGAGGCTCCTGGGAGCAACTCCAAGGCAGAGGGCAGAGACAGCTGAACTGCGGACAATTGATAGCCTGCTGGGTGGCTGCTGCACAGGGAACTTAGGGGAGCAGGAAGCTGATGGGGGACTGCCAGTCCACCCTGGTTCCAAGCCCCCACCAGCCAGCTGCAACAGGCTGCTCTTCCTGCAAGCAGTAGACAAAGCAGACAGCTGCCGAACAACGTTATAAGGGAGCATTGTGCAACTTTAAACAAGCATGTTCCCTAATTGATCAGCAACGTAACAATGAAACAACATTAACCAGGACGACTTTAAGTGAGGAGTTCCTGTACTCCAAAGTGAATAGGGGGCATAGATGTCTGTCTCTCCAAATCTCATCTCCTTCCTCTTCCCTGCCCAACAGAAATGCTCTGATGCAACTGTTTCCAGGGTCGTCTGCATTCACAAGGATAAGGCCCATGTATTTCAGCTGCCTTACCTCTGGCCATATTTTGGAGCTCTCCCACCCCATCATGTTTTCACTTTTCCTTTGCATTTCCTGCTCCCTCCCCAGCTTTGTCCTTGTGGGGGAGTTCTCCGCTCTTTTCTGGTGGGGAGTTTTGCCCAAGGGCTCCTGGTTTTGCACTTGTGCCAGTCCTATTTGTTTTATTGGTGGGCTCTATGGGTCAGTTGGATCTTCCTTTTTCTTTGTAGTGAGTAGTATTGGTTTATTGCCCAGCACTTCGATGCTGATCGATAACAGTAATTAATAATACCTTTGCACTCAGCAGATTACAAAGTGCTTTCTGAAGGAGATCTGTATCATTACCCCCATTTTATAGACGGGGAGCATGCATTAAACAAATAAAATATACTCTCTCTTGTATGTCTAGGGCCTAATTCGCTGCTATGTTACTCCAGTTGTACACCAATGTAAGTCAAACAAGGTAGGCTAGTGAACAGTAGATCTGAACAGAGCCAATGCAGACCCCTGGAGCTTTGCCAGGTATGTAGGCTCCTCCTCTGTACTTTCCACCAATGCAGGGGCCTGACCAGGAGAAAGGAGGTAAGCCAGAGCATCTCTGTGTCTGGCTGAACTCCAGCAGCTGGAATGGCTCCAGGAATATAAAACGGATCATCTTTCACCTTTGCCTCTGTCCCCCAGTGTTGTGAGAAGTGTTGCTCAAGCAAACCAGATACTCTGATCTCTTATGCGCATGTATATGGAAGTGCAATCCTTGGAATCAACTGTGACGTTTTTATTTCTGGGTGGAACAAATCCCGAGGACCGTAGCCCACTTCTGCTCACTCTTTACTCCGGCTAATCCCCCGTGATATCGGTGGGAGTTTGCTCAAGTAAGGTTTGTGTGAAACTGAGGTCCTGATTCCGACCTCTCATTCCTGGGGAAATTCGGAATAATTCCCTTGAAATCAGTGACGTTACCCTTGGCTTGCATCAGTTATAATGAGAGCAGCACCTCAGGATTTGCCTGATAAGCCTTGTGATAGGCCAGAGAGGCCCCACACCGGGGGCAAGGGGTTAAGGAGGTTGTCAGGCATGAAAGGGTTAGGAAAAGCCCGTGGACCCAGCTGGCCCCGTGGTGCTACACTGCAGCCAAGGCCAGGTGTGGAGAGGGCTTAGCCCAGCTCAGGGCTCACCAGGAAGGATGACAGAGTTCTGTCTCTCTCAGTGGGAGAGAAACATGGTTAGAGCCCTGAGAGAGAGCTCACTTGCCAGCCAAATCAGGCCTCCTGGAAAAGATGACAAGATCCTGGGAAGGGAGTTGATGGAAGCACAGACTGTTTGGGAGATAAGCCCTGAAGAGACGGGTGGGGCCCCACTAATAGAATCATAGAATATCAAGGTTGGAAGGGATCTCAGGAGGTCATCTAGTCCAACCCCCGGCTCAAAGCAGGACCAATCCCCAGACAGATTTTTACCCCAGTTCCCTAAATGGGAATCTCAAGGATTGAGTTTACAACTCTGAGTTTAGCAGGCCAATGCTCAAACCACTGAGCTATCCCTCCCCCGGGTTTATGGGATGACTCTGATTTGGGGTTACATTTGTTTTCATTGCTCATTACCTAATGTCCTGAGAGAGGTGGGGCTGAAGGGGGTTTGGCTGGATGGGCAAAACACCCCTATGCTGGACCTTGTTGGGATACCAGTGCAGACCCGCAGCTGGGTAAGTTGTGCCTGGAAGGGCCACAAGGGGTTGCCCCCCCAGCAATCTGGTTACCAGTCTGATTTGCAAGCCTTAATCATGCTGAGTAACACACACATGGGACTGCTCTTGTGAGTCGGTGCTACTCATCTTCAGGGGTGCAGAATCTGGCCCTCAGTCTGGATTTAAATCAGTAAGGGCTAGATTCTGGCCTCAGCACTGCACACGTGAGCAGAGCGTGGGGAGGTTGCAAGGAGTCTCTTCTCTTTTACATCTTCCACTTGGGGAGTGTGGGTAGCGTGATCTCTCCAGGGGGAAGGAACAGGTAGGAATAACAGAACCAAAGCTCCACCTCATCCACATGCCAGCCAACGAGGGTGACCAGACAGCAAGTGTGAAAAATCAGGACAGTGGGTGGGGGGTAATAGGAGCCTATATAAGAAAAAGACACTAAAATCAGGACATCTGGTCACCCTACAGCCAACAGAGCTGGGCAGCTGTCAGATGGAGGGAAGTATACCCCTTAAAGGAGCAGCAGCCCTTTTAGTGTTCTCACACACAGTAGGGAGCGGGGAGGTATTCTGGTCTTGGGTGTGCCTTCAAATTGGCACAGTCTCTGTCTTAGGAAAATGCTGCCCTGCCCATATGCAATGTGCCACCCACTGCTTTATAACTTCGTTTCTCAACCCACCTTTGCAATGCCAGAGTGCTATCTTGAGAACTAGACACGTGCCTGGGATCACCTGTCAAAAGGAAAGTGGTTTAGAATTATCCCTATGGAAAAAGAATTTCTAACAGATTCCATGAAACTGGACTTGTTTCATGCTTAGAATAACCCATTCACCACAATATCTCAATGGAATTATGCCAAAGTTTCCATGCACAAAAATCCAGCTTTCAGCTCACAACTGTAAGAAATTTCAACCCAGTGGGTCATTTTAATTCTTAAAAATACGACTAAAAGTGCCTCCTGAATCATAACGACAAGGTCCATTGCAAATATCCAAGAGTTTTGATACCAAATATACTTTTCTCATTGTGAAATACAGAGTACACCCCATACATTCCTTTTGTAGAAAAAGATAATTCCTGAAAAGCTGAACATTGCTTGTGTTGTTCTAAGGCAAATATTATAAAGCTATGGAAATTGCAACCTCCTATAGTTTGTGATCAATGCAGTATTGCTGAGGGGGATAGAAGCAGAGCTCAGAGGGAAATTGATTTATTTCTGACATGAGCGGGATATTTATTGTAAACAATGGGGGGGGCTGTAATTTACTCTGTATTATGAGTAATGAAGTTTACATCTTCATTTGCCCCCTTCTTTTTATAAAAAAGCAACAACTGAGAACACGAATGGCTCCCCCCGGCCATAAACTATAGGAGATGCCAGGGTTCAAAATAACGCTCAGCTGGCTAAAAGGAAACAGGCCGTTTTGTGACACCTTTGTCCATGTTGGTCTCTGAATTTTGGTACCTCCTTTTTTTTGAGGGATTCCTGACAAAAATGTCAAACTAGGCTGCCTGAAATCAGGCACCCAAATCCATATTTGAATACTCAAAATGGTAGCCTGGTTTTGAGAGGTGCTGACTTTAATTGGAGCTGCTGGTGCTCTGAAAAAGCAGGCCACTTATTTAAGGGCCTATACCTGGAAAATGCAGGTCCCCACTCCAGCATCATGTCTAGGATAAATAGGCAATTGTCCCTTTGTAGAGGAGGCGCCTCAGGGATGGACCATGCTCCCCTTCACATACATTGCAGTTTGTCTGTCCTCACTTTTGACCAGCACTTGGAAACTTTTCTTTTTCGAGTTATTATTATTAGTGTTTGCCCTCATTTGGTTGTATGCCTTTGTCCTGTAAGAGGCTGAAATATTATTTAGCTTTCCTCCTGGTGTAGCTGGTGTTTGATCTTTATTGTACAGCAACCTGAGCACTCGGGTAGGAGCAGAGCTAATAGTCATCCTGTCTGGGGCCCAGTGACAGTGGCCCTTTCAGAGGGAAAAGGCCAGTGCAGCTGTGGCTGGTCAACTCACTCCTAATTAAAAGAGGGCAGCTGGGTCCCAAAGGGGAGGTGATTAGGAGAGTCACACCCTGGAAGGGCGGGTAAAGCTGCCTGAAGAGAACAGGAGCAATGGAGTGCTGGCAGGAGGTGCTTGGAAGATAGCTACAGGGGACCCAGGAGAGAGGTCTGAGTTCTGGTGAGGGCTCCTAAAGAGTTCTTGGTTGGCACAGGCCTCTGAGGAGCAGAAGGCTGGGGCAGAGGCCTCTAGGAAAAGGGGAAGATCCAGCTTGGTCTGGGGAAGCTGATACCAGAAGCAAAAGAGTTATTGTTGGAGGGTGGCTCCACTGATGCCTGGCAGGCAGAGAGGCCTAGGGACATTGCAGGAAGGGGAGCCCGTTTGTTGAAGACCTGAGCAGAAGGGTGTAGGAAGAGGCCAGAACAAGGGATTGGCCCTGGAGGGATGTTCACTGGGTTTGGATTCCTGGGTAGGGAGGGCTGGGGAGTGGAACATGTGGGGAGCTCGTACGAAGAGGGCTGTGGTAGAAGAGTCATGGGACTGGTTACGCTCAGGTAGAGGCCTGGTGAGGGGGCCCCTGGAACAGGGGCAAAAGGAATTGGAAGCAGAGTGCTGATGGGTGACCTAGAAGTGATGTCCCTGGCGGAGGAGTGGAAACCCCCCAGACATGTTATGTTTCTGGTGGGAACTGGAGAATGGTTTTATTACAAGGGGGTTGGGGAATTCCTGTACTAGTGTCTATGAATAAATTGTGCCCAGGGGCAGGTTTTGTACTGGATGCTGTGAAACGATCTTCCTTTCTACAGGTAGATAAAAGGGAATTGGAGACCAGTGCAGAGGGTGCTCCGGGGTGTGGTTCTTACTACAAGCATCTATCTGTGCCAAGGCTAACTGCAGTTTTCTGGCATACCCAGGCCGTACCAATGCTTGACATTAGCCCCTCGTGTAGCTACAACAGTGCGGATCCCTAGTTTGGCCAGGCTAAGCTCAGTTGCAAGAAGAAGTGAGGCTTTGCCTGTCTCCACTAGGCTCTGCTGGGATATACAGACCCCACACAGACCAAGAAAGGTTAATGAGAGCATCTGGGCCCAATCAGGCGCAGCCTGGTATACCTGGAGGGAGGAGAGAAAAGAGGAAAAGCCCAGCTCAGTTGTGGCTGACTGGAAGAGGGGAACCTTGTGCTCTAGTCCTGTGAAGAGAAGCCTGGCTAGAGATAGAGCCTAACTAGAGACTCCTACGGGTCAGAGCCCAGGGCAGGTAGGCCTGGTGCAGAACCTTTTTGTTCCTGAACTAATTTAGATCCCCTTTGTCCTGAGACCTGCAGAAGAGTCCGCCTTGGAAGAGACCATCAGAAAGACCTATCTGCAGGCTGTGGCAGGAAGCAGCCCAGGGATATAGCAGTGTCTGAACAAAAAGACCTCATATGCTTGATACGTGGAACCAAAATAGTGGGCAGGCCTGGGCTCCCCTACCAGCCCGCCTAGGGCAGGGACATGAAGACCCTGGAGTCAAGGGCCAGGAGGCCCAGAAGCCTGAAGTTGGTCCAAACCTCTGGTGTGATGCTGCCAGATCACTGGTGTGTTGGACTTGAGTTTCCCTGAAAGAGGCAGAACTAAAAGTAATCTGGCTGGATGGCCAAGTCATAGAAAGTGGAAGATCACTGCCGGGACAGAGGAGGAGGGGAGTTGTTACACCACACCTAGCCACAAGTGGGGGTGGTCACCTGCTGTGAGTGGACTCTCCCACACAGGGGTTTGTGTCAGTGCAGTTACAGAGATGTCTGGAATTTCCAATGCAGACAAAGCCATCAATTTCCTGAATTTATGCATTCATGTCGCAGGCAAAGTGCTAAAGAAATGCCATGCTTGTGATGAGCAAATGAAGTGACCAAATAACTCTTACTTTAAAAACCACAGTAAGGAGTGCTGGTTGCAGTAGGGATTATCAGGAGAACAATATGAGTGTTGGCACGTTTCACAGTGCCTCAGCTTCAATCCATGGGAATATGCTCCAGAGTTTAGAACTGGATAAGTGTATGGTGAGACACTGTTTATTTTTGAAAAAGCAGATTAACAGTGTCTCTCTAATATCCTGGGACCGATGACAACGCTATGTGTAGGTGCTAGGCAGAAAAATCCCAGTTGTGGAGGAGCTTTGATCTGTTAGAAATTCTCTTAATCTTTGAAGCGTTTCCTTATGTATTTAAAAATGTGCATGCAAAATCTCAACTTCCCCTGTTTTGGAGTTATCCACATTCTCTCAACAGGAGATGAGAACAGAGAAAAAGCAAGTGTTGAACTGCAGGATTGTTTGTGTACACAGATTCTCTGAGCTCAGCATGTTAGTGGAGTGGGTAAGGAAGGGAAAGCGTGCAATGCTTCTCAGAGTTGTTATTCTAGGAGAGGCTAGTTATTCACAGAACTGGCAACCTCACTCGTGGTTCTATCGCTCATATCTTTGATCCTGTCTAGGAGTGACAAAGGGGCAAGAATGCTGTTCGGCCCCTCTCAAAGCCCATTTCATCCTTGTCCTCACTTTGATGCCTGCCACCTAACATGCCAATCAGTACCAGTTGTAGTGGTGGTTTTGTGAGGTGGACATTTGTCCATAGATACCAATTTATAATAATGGACCAGATCCTCAGGGTGGTGTGGCAGAAAATCACCTGTGTGAGCTAAAATAATTCACACGTACAACTTTTTAATGTATTATAAAAATAAAGATTTGGGGCTTGACTTTCACATTGCTTACACCACTGTAGGTCCTAAGTAACTACATTAAGTCAATGGAGTTACACAGATGTAGCACCTGTGTAATTGAGAGCAAAATCAGGCCCGTGCTTTCCAGAAAAGCAGCCTGATCAGCCATAGTTAGCTACGTAAGCAGTCAGAACACACTTAAGAGAAACAAGCATTAGCTATTTCATTGCCTTATCTAGTTCAGGAGCTGTCTGTATATGGGTCTTGATTCTCTACAGCCCTACACCTTGATGTAACCATTTACACCTGGGTCATGGTGATCCAGTGGAGTGGAAAATTCTGATTCGATAGCACTTTACACCCACTTTGCCCAGATTTAAATGACTCTGCCAAGTGCAAGGCAGGGGAGGATCAGGTTCAAGATGTTTGTTTTGGTTGTTATCACAGAGCAGTGGCAGTGAATAACTCCTGTCTAATGGTACTAGAAGCTATTGTGTTCCAGTGCCCTATTGTTCTGTGATAACAGCTAAAATAAACATCTGACAAGAGTGCTGCAAAATAAATCTTCTGAATTAAAAACCAGAACAAATCATTTCATTAGCTGATCTCCAGCAGCTAACTAGATAGGTAGCTATCCCATGAGCAATGTAGTCAATATCTACAACAGCAGTGTTGTCTGAAGTTACAAAAGTATTGATTGAGCCATAGAAACACAAGATTATAGAGTCAAAGTCCAGAAGGGACCATTGTGATCATCTAGTCTGACCTCCTGCATATCACAGGCCAGAGAACTTCCAAAAAAGAATTCCTAGAACAGGATCTTTTAGAAAAAAAATCCCTCAAATCTTGATTTTAAAATTGCCAGTGATAGAAAATCCACCATGAACTCTGGTAAATTGTTTCAGTGGTGAATTACTCTTCACTGTTAAAAATTTGCACTGTCTTTCCAGTATGAATTTGTCCAGCTTCAAATTCCAGCCATTGGATCATATTATTCCTTTCTCTGCTAGACTGAAGAGCCCATTATCAAATATGTGTTCCCCGCGGAGGTACGTATAGACTTTGATCAAGTCACTACTTAGCCTTCACTTTGTGATTTACCTAAAGATCTTCTCATTCGCAGACCCCCTGGAGCCGGACATGGCTCATGGCGGGATAATACATGACTGGAGTACCCTCATGGGCCCCCAGGGGTCCGTGGACCCCAGCTTGAGATCCACTGATCTAGACCATCCCTGACAGATGCTCGGAGATTTTTAAGAGCAGGTTAGACAATGACAGGGATAATGGCATAGGAAGATATTGAACAGAACTGGACCCAGAACTGATCCCTGCGGGATGCCACTTGTTTTGCCCTTCCAGCATTGATAACTACTCCCTGGGAATGGTTTCCCAACCAGTTACGCACTCACCTGGCCACAGTTCGCCGTCCCAGGCCAATGGGGGCTGCGGGAAGAGCGGCCAGCATATCCCTCAGCCTGCGCTGCTTCCCACATCCCCCATTGGCCTGAAGCGGTGAACCGCAGCTAGTGGGAGCTGGGATCAGCTGAACCTGTGGACGCAGCAGGTAAACAAACCGGCCCAGATCGCCAGGAGCTATCCCTGAACAAGCGGTGGACCAGCTTTGAGAAACACTGTTCTAGGACGCATTTCATCAGGCCCTGGTGACTTGAAAAGATCTAACTTGTCTAAGTAATTTTTTACTTGTTCTTTCCCTATTTTAGCCTCTGATCCTACCTCATTTTCACTGGCATTAAGCTAGATGTCCAATTGCTACTAAACTTTTTGGTGAAAACTGAAACAAAAAAGTCATTTAGCACTTCTGCTGTTGCCACATTTTCTGTTGTTGTCCTCCTTCTCCCTCCCCCCCTTGAGTAACAGACCTACCCTGGCCTTGATCTTCCTCTTGCTTCTAATGTATTTGTAGAATATTTTCTTGTTACCCTTTACGTCTCTAGTTAGTTTAATCATTTTGTGCCTTGGCCTTTCTAATTTTGTCCCTACATACTTGTGGTTTGTTTCAATTCCTTTGTCATTTCACCTAGTTTCCCACTTCTTGTGGGACTCTTTTTTGAGTTTGAGATCATGGAAGATCTCCCGGTTAAGTCAGAGTGGTATTTTGCCATACTTGCTATCTTTCCTACACAGTGAGATAGTTGCTCTTGTGCCCTTCCTAATGTCTCTCTGAAAAACTGCCAATCCTCTTGAACTGTTTTTCCCGTTAGACTTCCTTCCCAAGGCATCTTATCTACCAAATTTCTGAGTTTGCTAAAGTCTGCCTTCTTGAAATCCATTTACTTTAGTGTGTTGTTTTCCCTCCTACCGTACCTTTGAATTATGAACTCTTATCATTTCATGATTGCTTTCACCCAAGCTGCCTTCCACTTTCAGATTCTCAACCAGTTCTTCCCTATTTGTCAAAATCAAATCTAGAATAGCCTCTCCCCTGGTAGCTTTCTTCACCTTCTAAAATAAAAAATTGTCTCCAATACATTCTGAGAACTTGTTGGATAATCTGTGCCCTGCTGTATTATTTTCCCAGTAGAGGTCTGGGTAGTTAAAGTCCCCCATCATCCCCAAGCCCTGTGCTTTGGATGATTTTGTTAGTTGTTTATAAAAAACCTCATCCATCTCTTCCTCCTGGTTAGGTGATCTGTAGTGATCTTTTATCCTTACCCAGAGTTTTTCAACAAGTCTGTTTGCAATTGCCATCTTAACCTCAGTCCAGTTATATACATTTTTGATACATAGAGCAACACCTCTCTTTTTTCCCTGCCTGTCCTTCCTAAGCAAGCTTTACACTTCTATATCAATATTCCAGTCATGTATTATCCCGCCAGGTCTCAGCAATGCCAGCTATGTCATAGTTGTGTTTAACTAGCATTTCTAGTTCTTCCTGCTTATGCCCCATACTTCTCACAGTATACAGACATCTAAGATACTGATTTGATTTCCTCCCTATGTTCTCTCTTGTCTGTCCCTTATCCCTGCTATAACAGCCCATGTTCCCCCCAGATTCCAATCCTTTTCTCAGATCTGCATTTTTTTGATTTACCTGTGGGCTTTTGTCTCCTGCCACCATAGAACCTAGTTTAAAGCCCTCCTCACTAAGCTAGTCAGTCTGTATCCAAATCTGCTCTTCCCCATCCATGATAGGTGGACCCCATCTCTGTTTTGCAGTCCTTCTTTCCGGAACAGCATCCTGTGGTCCAGGAAGCTGAAGCCCTCCTGGTGACACCATCCTTATAACCATTCATCTCCAGGATTCATCTGTCTCTGTCTGGGTCTCTACCCTTGACCAGAAGGATTGAAGAGAATACCAGCTTCACCCTCACTCCTAGAGCCCTGTAGTCACTTCTGATCTGCTCAGGGTCATACCTTGCACAATCATTAATGCCCTCATGGATGAGTAGCATGGGGTAATAGTCAGAGGGCCAGATGGTCCTTAACAGTCCCTCCATAATGTCTTAGATACGGGCGCCTGGCAGGCAGCATACTTCCCAGGATGCCATGTCAAGCTGACTGATGAGTGCCTCCATCCTCCTCAGAAGAGTCACCAACCACCACTATCCTATGTTTCTTCCTAGGAGTGGTGGGTGGTGGCTCCGATCCAACCAGCCTTGGGGGTATAGAGCTTCTCCTCCACGACTTTTGGAAGTGATACCTCATCGCTCGTTGCCAGGGCAGCATAACGGTTCTTCATCACTATGGTGGGTGGGTGGGAGTAGGGTGGAGCGCTGCCTGCTGCCAGAAGTAACCAGCAGCCACTTACTGTATTCCCTGTGACAGAATATTTTGAGACCAATAATACTGTCCCCATATATAGGGTTGTTTAAAATATCCAAGCAAAATTTCCATTTGTCTTTAAAAAGCCACATCTTTTTGTTCATTTACAGCCCTCCTGAAATACTTTGCCTGTTTGAGGCAGAGGGCAGACCTTTTAAACTTACAGGGCCAGACTTCTCCTTGGCTTTAGGGATCTATACTTGGGAAGATGGTTTGTAATTACACACACGCAGAAGTTAGATAAAACATAAATACTCTTGCAGGAAGCTTGCAGCATAACATGACTATATTTAGAATTCATAATGAAATATCTCAAGGACCCAAAACCAGAGAGAGGGGAAACAGGCTGCTCAATAAGGCAGAGAGGCACAGCTCACCCCACCTTGCTTTAAGCTGGCCCTTTCCAGACTAACTCTGATTGCACACTTCCCTACAGAGCCCCCTAGCCTGCAAGTATGACCAGGAACCCCTCCCCACAAAAAAACCTCCACTCAGATGCTGCAAGTAGGTGCTCAAATACCCTCAGTACCCACATTTCTGCTGGTAAAATCCATTTCTTCGAGTGGCAGAGTCTGATGCCAGTGAGTGTGCGGTGACCTTGCTCACACTTACATCCTGCTGGGATTTAACAAACTAGATGTACCCCCACCTACCTTGCCTGCAGACTCTGATCCTGTAGGTTTTCTCAGAGCTGACCTGCAAACAGGTCTTCTGCATCTTGGGCAAATGCCTTAACTACTGGGGTATTGGCTACAATGGGATGGACAACTCTCTCTGTGCTTTTTGTGAGAAAAGACTCGCCTGGCTCAGGCACCAGACTAACAGCTCTGAGTCCCGAGCAGAGATAAGTGCCTCTCTTCAGCACAGAGTTAAGTGCCTAATTACCTTTGAGAGGTGAGGCTTAGGCTCTGCCCCACTCTTCAGCTTGCTGACTTCTATGAATCCCATTCTTAGGTCCCCAGCTCCCTCCATGCATTGTAGCAGGAGCCTGGGTACCTAACTCAGGGCTGAGGATTACACTGAGCAGCAGGGCACTTAAGTTAGGCATTGTAACATCCAAGTCCTTTTGTGCATCTAGCAGAGGAGGCTGGCCCTGGCTACACTTACAGCTGTGCAGCGCTGGGAGTTACAGCTGTCTTCGTACAGCTGTGCAGGGAAAGCGCTGCAGTGTGGCCACACTGACAGCTACCAGCGCTGCAGTGTGGCCACATTTGCAGCATTTGCAGCGCTGTTGGGAGTGGTGCCTTATGGGCAGCTATCCCAGCTTCAACAAGTGGTTGCAACGTGCTTTTCAAAAAGAGCGGTGTGTGGGGTGGAGTGTGGACAGGGAGCGTGGGAAAGACAGAGAGAGTGATTATTTGGACCTGACCCTGTGTCAGCTCCCCTGCCTTGCAAAGTTCTAAGCGATGGGAAAGATACACAGCCCCACCTTCAATCATTTAAAGTTTTGCCCCTCCACCCACCTAGTCTTATTCACTAAAATGCAAATAGCCTTCAGACCAGATAAGCAGCTGCTCCAAAACGGACTCCCTCCTCCCCCCCGCCGCCATGTTGCTTCTCTCCTTAAGCAAACTGTGAACATTCCATAGGAATCCCCCTGCCTGCCTCTGCTCGAGCAAACGAGCTGTGTTTGTTTTTTAGATAAGCAGCTACGGGAGCCCGGAGTTCACAACAAAACAGCAGAGTGGCTGAACAGGCATTCTGGGATACCTCCGAATACCTCGGAGGCCAATTACAGCGCTTTTGGTGGCCACACTTGCGGAGCAGCGCTGCATCACCAGCGCTGCAATCCTTATACCCCAGACAGAGCAGGAGTATAGCCAGTGCTGCAGCCAGGGAGATGCAGCACTGTATGTGCCTTGCATAAAGCCAGTTAGGCCTAACACAAGTGTGGATGGTGAGTAAGTTGCAGTGCTGTAAACCCACCACTAGTACTGCAGCTATCCAGTATAGCCATGCCCTTACAGATCCACAGGGTTTGGGAGCCATATCCCAGCCCCTTCCATGCTGGCAGGTAAGTGTTACCGACGTGGTAGAAAAATGCAAATGCCAGACCTCCTGAATCCAGTCCAGTGCATTACCCACAGGTGCCTTGTCTTGCTCCTGTTGAGAGTTAGCTCATGCTATGAGTATCTCTTTGGGTCAGATTCTGCCTGGCCGCCCATGAGTGTGTGGCAGGAAGGGACAGTGTAAGGAGCTTTCCTCCCACCCTGCTGCAGCCTGTGGAACGGCTGCTCAGAATGGCAAGCCCTGCATTCTGGGGACACAGGGCTGGGGAAGGGGAAGGGTGGCCTGGAAGTGGGAGGTGGGGGCATGGCTTTGCCACCCACAAGCACTGTCCGGTGGAGATGGACTGATGAGCAGAGGGATGTAAACTGTGCTTAAAGGGCACAAGTAACAGGAACCCTGCCTCTCTGTGCTCCTGGGAGGCTGTCTCCTGGGGCCCTGGCTACTTCCAATGCACATGCTTTACTTTCAGGTGTTTATACTTTGTTGTGAAAAGCTGTTTTGATCAGAAGCTTAATGTCACCCTGTAGCTAATGTTTTATTTACCAGTTTTAAGACCACTGGCCCCTTTTGAGTGGAAATAAAGAAATCTGTTTATGGGGCCAGACTCTTCTTTGTGCTTGTATAAATCAAAACCTGTATAAACCCATTTCACTGGAAGCCTTTAGATTTATACTGGGGTAACAGAGATCAGAGTCTGTCCCACTTTCTGACCTTCTGAAGATCCATGTGTTTAAGTGCAAAATGTCAATGATCTCTGCAAATGGCCAAATACACTCAGCTATTTCTCAAATCTCTTTATGAAAGGTTCCTGCATCTGTACTTCTGATAATAAACATGGGCAGCATTTAGCCGTAGCTAGACCACTATTTAAGTGTGTTCATGGCTACCTGGGCATTGTTCAGGAGTAAATCATACAGTGGCATAGAACTGATGAGCATCTGGAAAGTCCACATACATTATTGGAGAACTAATATAATTCAGCTCTCTGGGAAATCTTGATTCTGCAGTATTCCTGTGGTATAACAATCTTAATGCCAGTTACTTGCTTCTGTTCACTTAACATTAAGGAGCTAAAATTGTGACAGCCCAGTGGAAGATCCAGTCCCTGGTGGGGAGTAGTGGGAGGCCTTGTGCTTCTGAAAGGCACAGGACCTCCCAGACCTCCCTAGCTGCATGGGGGAAGTAATTTCCTTCAAAGGCTGTGGTATACTGTGCTCTGGGCGGGCAGGCAGTTCCACTGGAAGATGGAGGGGGGGAAGGGGTGTGGGAGTGTATGCACCTGTTTTCCTACTTTTTGCCCCTGGAGGAAAGCAACTTGGTAGTTACCTCTATGACCTTGAAAGCAGTAGCTACCCCTTATTCAGGACAGGCAAGAGGCTGGGGTGTCCACAGCCTAGCCCTTTATGAAGAGTGGATTATCTGCACACCAGTTACTTTTTAGAAATCCATTCCTTGGCTGTGCTAAAACAATGCTTCTAAAAACTTACAGAAAGCACCAGCACAGGCTACATCTGGTCTAGGGGGTGACTGGTAATGGCTTTGTGCTTCTGGGTTTCCAGTTCAAATCCACTGCAGGTTAGTATTAACTAAAAGTCATAACTCAGCAGCTGTTGGGTGGCCTCTGTTAAATGACTTAATGGCCTCAGTCTGGTTTGCAGAGCACAGGTGTCCACAGTGCTACCACCACCCAAGACAATCAGTTCCTTTGTTGGCAGCTTTCAAGCCTGGTGACTGAACTATCCTTTCACTCTTTCAGAGCAAGCTTGAGGTATGGGTATAGAGCGGTGTGAGGAAGCTGGCACAGGTGGTGTCTATGCTGTCCACACGGCAGCTTTCACCACTTTGTAACACTACGTTCACTTACGTTAAAAAGAGAAAAAATGCCAGGCTACAAAGTTTCCTGCACTATAACCATGCAACTCCAAGATACCAATGGGTCTCATCTCTATTGATGAAAGCAGAATGTCACTTGTGAGGCCTCTCTTTTTTAAAAGTCCATTTGTTGTTACAAGTAATCAGATACAAATTAGAAATTGCTACAAACCTATTGTGCTTCTTTGGACCAAATTCACTTGCGCACTTTTACCATATTTTAAAAATAAAAATTCCTCTTTTGAGGAAGTAAATGTACCCCCCTTTTGATCTAAAAAAACATTTTTTTCATAATATTTGTAAGCCAGTGGAAAAAAGGACTTATAATGATATCACACTACCCCGTCACTTGAAATATACGTCCAAATATATCTTAGTTTACAAAAATTATCTACAAGCAATTGAAGGGGACAAAGCAAAGGAGGGAGAGAAACAACTTGCAAATGAAACTCCATCACACCAAGAAAGGGAAAAAAGAAAGAAACTTAGGATGGGAAAGCAAAGACATTTATAAAGATATCTACCTCCTTTGTAAAGCACTTTGAGATCTACCGGTGAAAAGTGCTATACGGGAGCTAGTCTACGCAGCAGAAACACTGGGCATAACTGGTTGTAGGATGGGGCCTAAAACACATGGAGCAGAGAAACAAGGGGGGAAATAGGTGAAAAAAGAAGCTGTAAGACAGAGACTAGCTTAAAAATAACAAGTGAAGCCCAGAGAGTGAAAAAGATTTACAAGGGTCAGACATAAAAATAAACAACTTTAAAAGAACCCGACGTCTTCACTAATGAGACAGGAGCATGGGTTGCAGAACAGCTTCTGCTGTAGCATGAGATGGAAGAAGGAAAACAATGGGATACTAAATTTAAAAGGGGAGAAGAGTCTCCCCTCACTTCAGATAGGCATGTTGCCTGTACTAGGATTTTTGCATAAATGTTCCACCAGTGATAACCCTGGTGTAGCTCTATCAATGGTGCTAATAGAAGGAGCCCGAGGCTCTGACCTGCACTGAGTTTTTTAACATCTGTCATTCAGACCAGCTCTGTGTAGGGTTAGAAAACATTGGGTTAAAAATGCCAGTAGCTAGAGGACCATTGTCTATGCCAGGGCACCCTCCAGCCCAGCTGCACTTGATGTTAGCAAAGCTGGGAGATTTTGGCTAGAACACTGGCTCTCACGCTGTGGGTTGGGACCCCATTTTAATGGAGTCACCAGGGCCGAAGCCCAAGCCCCACTGCCCAGGGTGGCGGGGCTCAGGTTACAGGTCCCCCGGCCTGTGGCTAAAGCCTTGGGGTTTCAGCTTTAGCCTCCCCACCTGGGGTTGTGGGGCTTAGGCGGGCTCAGGCTTCGGTCCCCCCTGCTGGGGTCGCATAGTAGTTTTTGTTGTCAGAAGGGGGTTACAGTGCAAGGAAGTTTGAGAGCCCCCGGGCTAGAAACACCCCAGGGGCAGACAAGGCTTTAGAGGGTGGCCACCAATCATTGATAATGGTGGTTGAAGTGCAGTGGAGATACCCCAAGGGCAGTGAATACCCAGGATGTTAACAGTGCAGCGCTGCCACCTCCTCTGACACACAGTGCTGGGGGAACAAACCGCTCCGGAGGACTTCAAATCATCCTCCCAACTTCCAGCGAATCCCAGACACGGTGAGTTACGTGGGCACCCACCCAGGCAGATTTGGGTGAATTTCTCAGGCAGTGACATACAACTGGCATGTATGTAGCATGGCTTTTTGTGACAGGCAGGCAATGCAATTCAGGCTAATACAATGGGTTGCTCATTCTTTCCTGTAATTGACTGCAGCAGTCAATGGACAACCTCCTTCCCCCACCTCCTCCCTCCTGCATTCTTCCAGCTGCAGGAAAAGGGCTCTTGGTAGAGAGGACACAAAAGGCAGCCAGCAGCAGCCTGTGTCGTGCAGAGCAGCAGGAAAGGAGCCTCCACCTAGGTGCTGCTGCAGCTACCAGTTCTGCTGCTCCTGCTGTGGCCAGGGCTGCTGCAGGGAGAGAGTCTCAGGGAGGGACATTATGACGCACCCTATTGGTCTTAGTACACTTCACCTTCTATTTATAGACACTCCCCAGACCGCAGAAGCTCTCTGGCTGGCTCTGGCTCAGGCTCAGCACAGAAGGAAAAAAGAAATGCTGTAAATAAAGCAGTTTCCCAAGTGTAACATTCCCCCGTTCAGCAAGATTTCTGCCCTTCTGCTCTTGAGCACACAGCGGATTTAACCTGAAAGAACTGGTTAAACACATTGACTTGTCAATGTTTGTTTGTTTTTTCTCCAGTTCCCTTTCCTTGGAGAATAAAAACAGACTGGTTGGTTCTCCTTTTCTCCTCAGTTTCATTTCCCAGCGCAATGTTGTTTGGGTTGCTAGCTGTGGTTAAATACATCAGGCTTTATTGACATTTTAAGAAATAATGGAAACCGTTCTGTTTTCATTTAAGGTTTGGCAGAACCTTTTAAAATGAATCCTCTTTGACTCCTGCCAGTGGCTTATGCCTTCCTCTTGGTCAGGTTCAAGCTCTGGTCCTCCACAGCTGTGTCTTTTCCTACTGGTCTGCTCTTGTCTCATATCATGTGGGCCCCACACTCTACCTCCTTAGGCCATGGCTACACTGGCGCTTTACAGTGCTGCAACTTTCTCGCTCACTGGCTACACTGGAGAGTTGGAGCGCTGGTGGTGGGTTTACAGCGCTGCAACTTACTCACCGTCCACACTTGCAAGGCACATACAGTGCTGCATCTCCCTGGCTGCAGCACTGGCTGTACTCCTGCTCTGCCTGGGGTATAAGGATTGCAGCGCTGGTGATGCAGCGCTGCTCCGCAAGTGGG
>NC_133771.1:202041050-202101575 GCF_003597395.2 Chelonoidis abingdonii
CCCTCTTTTGAAAAGCACGTTGCAGCCACTTGAACGCTGGGATAGCTGCCCATAAGGCACCACTCCCAACAGCGCTGCAAATGCTGCAAATGTGGCCACACTGCAGCGCTGGTAGCTGTCAGTGTGGCCACACTGCAGCGCTTTCCCTGCACAGCTGTACGAAGACAGCTGTAACTCCCAGCGCTGCACAGCTGTAAGTGTAGCCATACCTTCAGGGGTGTGAAAAAAACACCCCCCGAGCGCTGCAAGATACAGCGCTGTAAAGCGCCAGTGTAAACAGTGCCGCAGAGCTGGGAGCATGGCTCCCAGCGCTGCAAGCTAAACCCCATGAGGAGGTGGAGTACGTGCAGCGCTGGGAGAGCTCTCTCCCAGTGCTGGCTCTGCGACCACACTCTGCAGCAGCACTGCCGCAGCAGCGCTTTGAAGTTTCAAGTGTAGCCATATCCTTAGTTCTGCCAGAGATCCCAGTCTCATTTATCAGCTTCCCACACAAATCTGTACCCATTATGCATTGAGCGTCCTCTCTGAATTGATCAATAAAGTCATTATCCTCTTGGCCTTCAGATCCCCTCTCAAGACCCATCTTAGCTCCAGCACTCTAAGCTCACTTTATCTATTTATTATCATTCATTTTTATAGACACAAATGTGTCTATTAAATTGTCTTATGTGATGGTTTCTCTTTTTCCAAACCCTTCATATGTCACCTGCCCTGCAGCTGGCTTTTGCTCAGGCAGATCCCTGTACCTGTGCAGAGCCTCAGGGGTTCATTTATACAGAGACACTTGTGAAATCAGAGCGTTAGACTGAAAAGTCTATGGGGCAGGAACTGTGTGTACATTTGTTTGTACGGCACCCGGCATCATGGGTCTGATCCTGACGGGGAGCCTCTGTGTACAGTGTAAATCAGTTTTGAAGAATTCTTCTCGGCCATTGTGAGAGCTTTTTTGGATAGACAAATAAAATACCATATAAAGTACAAGTTGAGTATTAAAGGAAAACAATTAACATTATCCACACAAAATGGAGAAATAAAAATGTATAATTAGACTGACAGAACCAAGCCAGGAGGAACCATTGTGTTAATCTAGTTGATTGGTTTTCATCCTTTTTTCATTTACAGGCCCTTAAAAAAATTTCAAATGTAGGTGCAGTCCCCTGTGGAAATCTTAGACATTGTTTGTGGACCCCTGAGGTTGAAAACCACTGATCTAGTCTGACCTCCTGTATAACTCAGGTCATAGAGCTTCCCCCAAAATAATTCCTAGAGAAGATCTGACAAAAAAACATCCAAACTTGATTTTAAAATGGTCAGTGATGAACAATCCACCATGACCCTTGGTAAATTGTTCCAATGGTTAATTATCTTCACTGTTACATATTTGTTTTATTTCCATTCTGAATTTGTCTGTCTTCAATTTCCAGCCGTTGGATCACGTTATTAAACCAGCAAGGTGAAAAACTGAGTTGATTCAAGGGTTTCTATGTTTGTATGTGTCCTATGTATTAAACAAAAGGTTTTCAAGATATTTGCCACAGGAATAATTTCTAATGGTAGGAAATATCTACATGGACAGGTGACCCTGATTTATAATAAAGCTGGTAGGGAAACTCTGTCTGGTTCCTCAACCCAAAATTAAAGAAGTTTGTGTTTCCAGCTTTTTTGGTATATTAGGCATGGGACAACTTATGCATCATGCCATTTTTACCCCCTGGAGAAAGAATGTGGTCTAGAAGATTGGCCACCGCACTATGTTTTAGGAGGTGAGAGTTCTATTCTTTGCTCAGCCATTGGCCTGCAGTATGACCTTAGGTAAATCTTTTCCCCTCTCTGTACCTCTTTTCCCTTCTCACTCTTTGTCCTATTGATTAAGGTTATAAACTTTTCAGGGCATAGGCTGATTCTCGTTATATGTGTATTCAAGGCTTTGCACAACAATGCTCCAATTTTCGTGGGATCTCTAAGCGCTACTGTAGTACAAATAAATAGTGTTTGCATCTGCACCTCCTGAGAAAGCATGCGCATGTGTGATGTGCAGGTAGTATATTAAACAGTACGGGGTTGATGTCAAAATTACATCTCTGTGCTTATCAGAAACATAATATCGGGGGAAAAAACATTAGAGAGACAATGTGTGTAAGATCATATCTTTTATTGGACCAACTTTTGTTGGTGAAAGAGACAGGCCCTCAAGCTAACACAGAGTTCCTTTCCCAAACCTAAAGAAGAGCTCTGTTAAGTTCAAAAGCTTGTTTCTTTCACCAACAGAAGGTGGCCCAATGAAAGATGTGACCTCACTCACCTTGTCTCTCTAATACCCTGCAACCAACATGGCTACAACAACACTGCAAACAACAAAAGGACACAGCTATTTCAGGTTCCATCCTGGAGTTTTCTCTCTGGCTTTGCCCTTTTCCCTACAAGCACCACTTTTCAACTCCCTGGTCATCTTTTTTAAACTTCTAAAGGCAGGATCATCTTTTAACAGGAAACTTTCCCAGCCTGCATGTCTCATCTCTGGTCCTTTAAATTTAGTATAGACAAGCAGCTGTAGTCCTAAAGAGGCTATTTGGTACCTGGCTGTTGCTTCTGTCTCCACTCTTCATCCTTCCAGCTGATAAGTTTTCCTATGATGTTTTCCCTTTTCTTTTATCATTGAGCTGTGCTATGGCTGGATTGTGGCTAATCTGTTTGGACACCATAGAATGGGGAACAGGTAAGGAATTTCTCCCTGCTGTTATGCAGCTCTCTAAAGAATCACAGGGTATGTCTACACTATGGGATTATTCCGATTTTACAGAAACCAGTTTTGTAAAACAGATTGTATAAAGTCAAGTGCATGTGGCCGCACTAAGCACATTAATTCGGCCGTGTGCGTCCATGTACCGAGGCTAGCGTCAATTTCCAGAGTGTTGCACTGTGGGTAGCTATCCTGTAGCTATCTCATAGTTCCCGCAGTCTCCCCTGCCCATTGGAATTCTGGGCTGAGATCCCAATGCAAAAACAGTGACGCGGGTGATTCTGAGTAAATGTCGTCACTCAATCCTTCCTCCATGAAAGCAATGGCAGACAATCATTTCCTGCCCTTTTCCCCTGGATTGCCCTGGAACGACGCCCAACGCATGCTCACCTGGCCCATTTCTGGCTTTCGTCACTGTCAACCGCGTCATGTGCTACCTGCGATGCCTGCTCGCACAGACGGCGGTACTCCGCACTGCTGCTACACACCAGCAGCATTCATCTGCCTTGCAAGGCTACGGCACGAGACCAGTACATCCCATTCGCCACTCGTCTGCCATGCCATCGTCAATCTGGGGCAATGAGACTGACCCGTTATCAGTCACTTCTGCTACCATCCCGCTGCTGTCATACGTGCTCTGCTGGCCCGGTCACTGAGGTCAGTCCGGGGGCGCCATCGCGCACAAAAATGGCAATGACTCCCCGGGTCACTTCCCGTCTCTCTATGTCTTTCCGTCTAAAAATCACGAGTCAGTCCAGCCTAGAATAGCTGGGGCCACACGCGACTCACGAGCAACCAGAGAGCATACGCCACCCATGTCAGACGTCCCCAGCCATCCCCGCAGAAATGATGCAGCTGCATCCACTTCACTGGGGGCCCCTCGCAACAACCCCACCGTTGCTCCCTCCTCCCCCAACCCTCTCCTGCCTACCCATTGCAGTCTCCCCCCATTTGCCTGTGATGCCTAATACAGCAACCTGCGCAGGATACAGCAAACACTGACTTTTTAGTGAGATACATGCAGGGCGCAGAAGCCTCAATGCTATGAATCAGTCCAGGCCAGGAACCCACTAAAGGCGTTGGCGGGGAGACGATGCAGCCTTCCGCTGCTCATGCAATAGTCCAGTGAGTACACCGAATCCTTTCTTAGACACAAAAGGGCGCAACGGCCGAGGGCTCGACACGAGCGTTCAGGCTCTCAGCCTGCTACTGATGAGGCACGGTACCCAGCTCATTGTTTACGTCGCCCAGGCTCCCTGGCCGCCTCACACCCGCAGCGCCAGCCAGCGAGCTCACTCATCGGCGCTGATGACGCCGTTTCCCTCATTCTTGTCCCCATCTGCCCATCCATCCAAGCGATACGGAAGGGCGCAGGGGATGCCCTGCCTGCTTCAGGCGCGGCAGCACCGCGTTTCACCAGCCAGCCAGTCGCCCAGTACGACATCACCGGCGTGACCATCGAGGCAAGAAACGATTTTTTTCCTTTTCTTCTCACCGGTGGCTGAGGTGGGATAAAATTCGACGACGATATACCCTGGTAACACACCCGGACAATGCTTTCTCTGACCCTGTCAGCCATTGCGCGAGCCACTCAACAATGCAAATGCTTTTGAGACCGCAGGGACTGTCGGGATACGCTGGAGTCCTCACGTACCCCTCTCCCTCCCCTCCATCGAGTGTCCATTCTTAACTCTCTTTGGCTTCCGTACGCTCATGTCCATCCAGCACTCGTGCCTGACCTCCCTGCTGTGCGCGGGCTCCTAGCCTCAGCGTCGACGTTTTTCAAAATGCCTTGCTCATGTCTCCTTGCTTCTGTAACGCCGAGCTGGTTGATATGCAAGCACCATATTCGTTGCGTCCACAAGCGACTACAGTCGAATGGATAACGAGTATCCCTCCGGCACGTCGCATAGCACTGTCGCACCGCTCGCTTTCTGGATTTCGGGACTCGCAACTCGTTAACCCCAGCCTGATGCACAGCTCCACCGCCTGGCCGCAACACAGGAACTCCGAACATTCACAAAGCTCCTCCGGCGGGCGCTTCTTCCCTGTCTACCTGCCACCTGCACTCTGAGTTCAGATCGCTTTCCACGAGCGGTCCACAATGGGCACGTGGATACGCGCCGTCAGAGCCATTACCGTTGATTTGCGGCCACACTAAATCCCTAATCGTGACTATGGCAAGTAACCGATTTCAGCGCTACGTCCTCTCTCGAGGAGTACAGAAAACCATTTAAAGAGCCCTTTGCTATGATCTATAAGGGCCTCGTTGTGGTGGAGCATGGTGCAGCGTTAACATCGGTCTTACGCCCGCCTAAACTTTGTTCTTAATGCGTAGTGTAGCACCAGGCCTGAGGTCACACGCTTATAGTGAGCCTCTAGAGGGAGCCCCACGCTCCTGCACTGAGAACCATGGGGCCGCTCCCTCGCTGACGTTCTCACGCCAGGACCGAGACTAAACTCGAGTAGATTTTGGTATGGACTAGTACAAATTTCATGACACTCCCATAAGCACAGCTTTCAAAATCAGACTTTCGGCAGCCCGACATCCTCTCAGAGGAACAAACCATCATTTTAATCTTCTCAGGTCTGTGTTTTGGGAGAGCATCTCACTTTATACAAGACTTTCCCTCATCACCATGCGATCCCAGAGCTTGACCCTTCATCAGCATACATAAGGATATGGAATACATCACGTCTGGGTGAAGCAACGTCCAACACCCATTCTTTTATCTTATGATCACCACTTCTGTTATTCCACGCTGTGTAGCGTCATCGGTAGCCAGCCATCTGTAGTCCTGGCATGTCTGAATGGCTTTTCCTGTTATAAAACTCCATGAAACTCAGCAAACTTCTTTCCATAGTGATATAAACTTCATCCATGAAATTTAGCCATTCGCTCAGGAGCAGGTTATAAATTTGCCCTTGAATCTTTCGCCTGCTTTGCTCTTTTTTTCCGCCCGTCAAGCTATTCGCGTACAGTCATTTCTTGCGCCTGTCAGTCTCAGCCACGCTCGTTGTGAGCAATCACAGGTTAAGGCTCATCGCAGTCTGTGTTGCGTTAGTTGTCTTGTTTTACTATCTTGCTAGGTGACATCCACTGTCCAAACCAGGCACACATCCGCCCACCACAGCCTCGCTAGTAGACCTATAGCACCAGGGTCACGCGCAACCTATGGCACATCTGCGAAAGCAGTAATGCAGCTCCGATCTTTCAGTGGCAGCTCACCCTGCCCAGGCTCCTGGCCACCGGTCTGGGGGGCTCTGCATTTTAATTTAATTTTAAATGAAGCTTCTTAAACATTTTTAAAACCTTATTTACTTTACATACAACAATAGTTTAGTTATATATTATAGACTTCTAGAAAGAGACCTTCTAAAAAGGTTAAAATGTATTACTGGCATGCAAAACCTTAAATTAGCGTGAATAAATGAAGACTCAGCACACCACTGCTGAAAGGTTGCCGACCCCTGCTATAGACTGTGGAAGCCAGAGAAAGGAGAATATAAGTAAAGTGGTAATTGTCCACACCTTGGGACCACAATGTTGTTGTTTCTTTTGTTATATTCAGGTTATCTCCAAGTGTGTATAACCTTGCCATAACCAGACCGTGTTGATAGGTGTCATGGTGCAAGTAGGCTTTCAAGAGGAATTTGAATGCAGAGGATAGTAATCTTATGTTCCAGGGCCCACATTCTGTTTTGTGATCCCTGCAGCAGGACTGCTGTAAGTTCTATGCAGGAGTTCCTGAGTTGGGCCGGATCCTGCACTGGAGGAAGCTCTAGGCAGAGAACAGTGCAGAAAGTTTAGAAATGCTGTGGGAGAAGTGCACAAATAAAGTATTGAAGCTGGCACCATTGGCAGAGCAGACGAGGGGGTGGGATGACACACAAACAGACGAGTGTGTGTAAGTAGAGAGGTGTGGCGTTTGAACACACAGATCAGAGACTATTGCTTTTGTTCCTTGTTTGGGTTAATATAACTTCAACTCAAAGTTTCCAGTACAAATACT
Organism: Chelonoidis abingdonii; assembly: GCF_003597395.2. NCBI lineage: Eukaryota > Metazoa > Chordata > Testudines > Testudinidae > Chelonoidis > Chelonoidis abingdonii. The sequence goes on from NC_133771.1 coordinate 202,047,804, forward strand.
TGTGTTTCTGAGATGAGAAATTTGCATTCTGCAAATACTCTTTAAAATTGGCTTTAAACTGTTTCCATAAACATTCCTGCTGCTACTCTCATTTACTATAATATTTTCTGAAAGTGAATGAAAACACAACTGAAGTGGATTCAGTGTTATTGATCTGAGCAAATATGTGCAGAAAAATTTTAGAGGTATTCCCCCAGTGCTCGGCTTATAGCTAAGCCATTGTGTTTTGCAGATACCTATAATGCAGTATAAGGCCAGCCTGAGAGCTTTGGGTGTACCAGTTACAACTGTTGCAGCTCTATAGTCAAAAGAAATAATGGTGTTAGTAAATTATTGCTTTTAATCCAACAAAAACTTGGGGATTTTCCCTGGGAAATGTTTGTAGGTGGAAGTGTTTATGTAGCTAATGGATGTGCCTAGAAATCAGGAGGTTACTGACTGCTTCCAGGTAGTTAGAAATGTAATCACTTAAGGCCAGATTTTTAAGTGCTTAATACCCATAATTGGGACCAGATTTTCAAAGAACTCAGCACCCAGCAGGATCCTGATCTCCCACAACTCTAACTGAAATCCATGGTGTTCGAGGCCTGATTCTGCTACCTTGCACCTCGTGTAGTCATTTAATGCCTGTGAGAAGTGTGGTGTAAAATGCTACCACTGGTGTGAGTGAAGAATTCAGAAGTGGTAGTATTTTACATGAACTTTGCACAGGTGTGTATGCACCGAAATGCAACACAATGTAAAATTGGGCCCTTGCTGCCAGATTCATCTCTCTTAGTCTTTTAACATTAGTATAACTTTAGAGACTTCAGTGGAGTTACTCCTGAGTTAGAGCAGTGAGAGAGAGAAAGCAGAGTGAAACTCTTGGGATCTGCCTCATTACGGAATAGTATATATTCGTGACAGACTGTGCTGGATTTCAGGGGCATAATAAAGCTGTGCATTAGTGATTGTGATGAATTACCCTCCACTCCAACGTGCCACCTGATGTACTGGGGTATCACTGAGCCCGCCTGGTCCACCAGTCTGGGCTCCCCTACATTGTCCTGCTAAGCCAGGCCCTCAAGCCTCCTCCAGCACACACCCAGCTGCAGAAAGACACAGCCACTGAGATCAGCTCTGCATGGGAAGACTCAGCTGGGATTTGCCCAGCACTCAAGTGCACACCCCCTCTGGAGTGTAAACCCAAAGTTGTTTTGTCTTGCACTGCACTGAGAACTGTACAGCGTAAACAAATGAAATTCGCCCCCTTCTTCGATGTGGAGGAAGATATGCAAAGCTCCCCCCCCCGTTAGGAATTCCACAAACTGCTTTTAGAATAAACAAAAACAAGTTTATTAGCTACAAAAGGTAGATTGTAAGTGATTATATGGGATAGCAAACAGATCAAAGCAGATTACTTAGCAAATAAAACAAAAACCGCAATGTAAGCTTAAGACACAAAAGAAACTGGTTACAAGTAGTAACTTCTCACCCTAAATGTTGTTTCAGGCATTTATTTCATAGGCCAGACACCTTTTCCAGCCTGGGCTCAGTTCTTCTCCCTTCCCCTTTTTGTTTTGTTGCTTAGATGTTTCCAGTAGTCATCCTGAGCCAGGATTCAGTGAAGAATGAACCCTGATTAACTCATTTCCCTGCCTTAAATAAGATTTACATGTGGCAGGAATCCTTAGTTCCCAGTTTGTTCTCCACACCCAATTAGTGGAAAAATACTAGTAGTCTAAGATGGAGTCCAGTACCAGGCAGGGCCGGCTCCAGGCACCAGCCGACCAAGCATGTGCTTGGAGCAGCACCTTGGGGTGGGGCGGCGCTCATTTTTTTGGGGGGGGGGTTGTCGGGGCAGCACTGGAGAGGATTTTTTTTGTTTCAGTAGTGTGGCATCCGAGGGGCAAGGCTTCGGGCGGCACGGCGGTCAGGGGGGTGGGGGCTTGTGTGGCACTCAGGGGGGCGAGGCTTCGGGCAGCATGGCGCTGGGGGGGTGGGGGCTTGTGTCGCACTAGAGGGTGGGGCTTCGGGTGGTGTGGTGCTTGGGGTGGGCAGTGGTTTCGGCGGCACGGTACTCACGGTGGGGGTACAGCGAGGCGGCACTCTTCTTTTTTCCTTGGGGTGGCAAAAAGAGCCGGCCCTGGTACCAGGTGATTATGTCACATGGCCCTGTGACATTATGTGATTATGTCACATGGCCCTGCAGTGTCACAGCAGCCATGAGTCAAAGATTGTTTGCAGCATCCCAGGAAGCTTCTCAGGGAGGTGGGAGATTAGCGTCTTCAAAGTCCTATTGTTCTCCCTAATGGCCCATCCAGGCTGATTGCCTTCTGTCTGGTGGGCATTCCCCAGATGTAAACCCACTTGTGATTGTTACATAGTTAATATTTCTAACTTCAGATACAGAAATGATACATGCATACAAACAGGATAATCATATTCAGTAAATAATAACCTTTCCAATGACATCTCACATGACTCATCTTGCACAGAACACCTCTTAGTTATGCCATACTCATATCATGACAATATCTCTATGAAGAATATGGGGTGTAGTGTCACAGTGATATCTCTACAAACTAATGGAACTGAAAGTGGCATTTTTCTTTGCCCACTGCCTCTATCTCATTTGTCACTGCTACAAAAGCAATAAAAGGAGAATACTGGAGCAACAAAGATGGGGGGGGGAGGTAGGGCCAAAACTGAGACATGCAACCCTCTTCCAAAGTTCTACAACACATCTAAATTATGGAGTGTGAGTTACTGGACCTGTAAGCTAGAAATAACAACTACCTCTGCACAGTTAGGTCTTGTCTACACAGGCAAGTTGTACCAATTTAACTTAAATAATTTTTTTAACTGATTTAGTTAAACTAGTGCAAAGCTCTGTGTGGACACTCTTATTTTGGCTTTGAGGGGCTTATTTCTGTTTAACTTAAGCCAGTTCCCAATAAACTTAAGCTAAACCTTTTTTTTTTTAAAATGCCATTCTTAAATCAAAATAAGAGTGTTTGCAAAAGGGTTTGCACTGGTTAGGTATGCTGGGGTCAGGTTTTCAAGTTTTTCTCTGCAATGAGGGCAAGAAACTTTTTTTTAAAATGAAAGCTGAGATTGTTTTGTAATCACTTTACTGAAGGAGCTGAGCCTTAAGAAAAAATACCCAATATTGCGAGACTTGCAATAAAATTGCAAGAGTTGGCAACAGTGAGCTGTGTATATACGTGCCAGACTTGCCTGCCCTGCACTGATACCCAGTTGTAGATTACTGCAGTACAGAATGCAGCAGCATGAGGATACCCACATTAGTGAACTGCATTAGCCATTTGTTATCCAATTAGTGTGCCTCAAGGGCTTGCCAACCATGTACAGTGCCCGTCTGAGGGAATATGTGTCAAGTGGATATGTCTACACTGTAGTTGGGAGGTGTGATTCTGGGTGGGTAGACAGACATGTGCTAGCACAGCTTGAGCTAGTATGCTAAAAATAGCAGTGTGGACGTTGCAGCACCGGCAGTGGTGGTTTGGGCTAGCTGCCCAAGCTTGGACCCAGCGGTTTGGTGCGCTTGGACCGTGGTGACTGGCTCAAACTGCTGCCCGTGCAGCAATGTCCATGCTGAGTTTGTTTGTTTTTTCATGCGTTAGCTGAGCCAGAGCTCGGGTGAGTCTATCTGTGCTGGGACTCTCATCTCCCAGCTGTAGTGTCCGGGGGCACCTTAAAGACTTACAGATTTATTTGGGCATAAGCTTTCATGGGTAAAAAACCTCACCTGGTTTTTTACCCATGAAAGCTTATGCCCAAATAAACCTGTTAGTCTTTAAGGTGCCACCGGACTCCTTGTTATTTTTGTGGATACAGACTAACACAGCTAACTCCTGATACTTAACTGCTGTAGTGTGGATATACTATGTTGCATTGTGGTAGCTGTGTGTGATCAGTGGTCTCATACTGCTGACTTTTGTTCCCCCCCCAAGCACACAAACACACACTTTTGTTCTTTGAAGGGACCTGTTTTGGTGAGGGGTTGATTTATTTTGTCACCGACTTTATTTGCTAGACATTTTGCCTATGGTTTTTAGACATGTTTTTCAGCAGACCCAGAAGTCTTTGAGCATGGAGAGCCATACAAATATTGATCAAGTTCCCAATGCCTGACAGTTGGTGTTCAAAATATTCATAATGCCAAGCAAAAATCCTTGAAAAACTATGATGATTATGATTCAGAAACTGCCACGTGTCCCAATTTTTAGCTTAAAAATGAACTTCCTATCCAGTGTATATTGGCTTGTGTTTGAGTGAAAATGGGCCCATTCCAAATAAAATGTGTCTTCAGACTTTCACATTTTAATGTAAAATGTCATTAAAAGAAAAGCAAAATTCGAGATACATAAAATAAGATGAAACTAGATAATAATAGGATGAGTTTGATCCAGTGTTTGGATTTAGTCCCTTCTGGACCACAATCCAGTATTAACTGAAGTAGAATTTTCCATAGTACCATTTACAGCATCGTTGTTACGTATGTCAGATACAGAACAAAAGAAATGGAAATATAAAAACCCAGCTCATTTCAATGGGACATTACTAGGTTTCACTCCAAATACTAGTCAACGGTTGTGGGGAGCCTTCAAACATTCTCCGCATGTGCCTCCAAAACTGGAACCTATGGTGTGGGTATTGATAAAGACTACAGCTTTAACTGTTTTGGTTTTAACTGTGACTTTCAGAAAAGTTGGTGCTGGGTTAAGAAAGCAAACCTATGAGGTTACCACCGTAGAGCTTTTGGGAAAACTCTGCTTTATGTTCTAACTTTTGGACTGTAAACTTACAACGTACAGCATCCAAAATGCCACGTCACTTCAAATATTGGTTGCCTGCCTATCCCGACAACCGATCTTGAAGCACTTGGCTACATAAAACTCCCATTGACATCAATAGCAGTCTACATACAAAAGGACTACAAAACTGGGCTGGAGAAGAAATCAAAAGCGCGAGTTCAAAATGCCAGTATCCTCTTATGAAGAGCAGACAAACATACTTTAATATCTTCAGTACATATGGAGAAAAATATCATTGTCTAACGGGATGCTACCTCTTCTTGGGCAGGGTCTTACAGTTCTGTTTCTAGGTTTGATTCACTAGTCTATGCAGAGATGTCTAACATGTCCCATAGGCCAAATCTGGTCTGCTCTACATGACCCTCATCCCATCCATATGCAGATTGTGCAGAATCTAAGGTTTGTTTTTTTTTTAAAAAAAAGGTTGAAACCCTGACTCCATTGAAGTCAATGGGAGTTTTGCCATTGACTTCAACGGGATCTGGAATTCACTCTAAAGGAACACTGCAGCTGGGAGCATGCATCCCAGGCCAGGGAGATAGACATGTCGGCTCTGCTCACTAAGGCTTTGTCTACACTACACAGCTTTTAGCGACACAGCCGTGTAAATGCTGTTTGTTGGCACTTTTGCCAACAAATACGTCCACCGCAAAACTTTTATCTTGGGGGGAGGGAGAAGCTTTTTTAAGCACCTGTGAACAAAAGTTTTGTCGTTCAATTGGCAGCATAGACAAAGCCTAAAAGTAGCAGTGTTGTGAACAGTGTGGGATGGGCTAGCCACCCAAGCACAGACCCAGGGGGTCAGACAGGCTTGTACTTGGGTAGCTAGCTCATGCTGTGACACCCACCCTGCTAGTTTTAGCATTTTAGCTCAAGCAGAGCTAGCATGTGTCTGTCTACCCAGGCTAGGAGAAAGTTTCATGCCTGTGAACTGAGTGTAGCCAAAGCAGTACTGTTTTCCTTGGTCTGCAGACAAATGTTAACTCCTTTGTACCCTCAATTAATCTCATTGCAGCGGCACAATATAAACTGAGTTTAACTCATTCATATAACTCATGTCAACATAATTATTGCATAGTAAGTTTTAAATAAAATACTACTAAAATGACAGCCTAGTTCCTAAAATTTCTTGTGTGATCAGGGTAGGGTGACCAGAGAGCAAGTGTGAAAAATTGGGACGGGGGTGGGGGGGCAATAGAAGCCTATATAAAAAAAGACCCAAAAATCGGGACTGTCCCTATAAAATCGGGACATCTGGTCACCCTAGATCTGGATAGCCCTACGTACATGTGTAAGCATAGTGAGGATTGTTCTGACATGCCAGGAGCCCTTCAGTGAAAGTACATCTTTCTGCAAAGGTTAAAAAAAAGTCTCTCTCTCTGATGGCCCAAATAGCTTTATTCTTATTACTCTCTCATACTAGAAATTCAGGTCTTGCCTAACCTATATTTCCTCAAAGGCTCAATGGATGACTGGAGAACTAGTAAGATGACATCATCACAAACACCAAGAGAGACCAAAGCACTTTGGAGGAAAGGTCCTTGTGATTCAACATTCCTACTCTTTCAGTGGAGGGATATGAAAGCATCCACTCTAGTTCATTGATCCATAGCAAAAGCAAAGAAGAGGAGTCCTGTTATTCCTGATATTTCTAAGGTAAAGCCAAGCAGAATAAATCATTTAAGGGTTTTTCAGGCCTTTTATCATGATGTAAAAAGGACACAATGCAATTCTCTCTTTCAGATCATCTTTAGAACAGGTGTGTTTTTTGCAGAAGGCTGGGATGGTTTTTCTTTTGGTAGCCTTGCTTAAAAAAACCCCTATACCTATGGCTGAAAAGTATCATACACTCTTGCTGTAAAAATTAACCCTTAAAACACTGCAGAATTTTAGGGTTGCTGTATGTGTGTATGAATGCTCAGCCTTGAATATCTGGTTTTGTTGGTTGTAATAAGGCTTGCCTGGCAGGATCAGAATTCATTGACAAATAGTAGTTAAGTGTCAATGTCTTACTTTCCCTAAACACCAAAAAACAAAAAATGTCCATTATTAATATTGGGAATGTAGTCTGGAAAGGTAATGTATGTTGCACTTATCCACAACTAATGTTCTCCTTAGCTTTCAGTTTTGTCTGGCAATAGGCAAGGCAAGAGACTAATACTTGCAATGCAACTATGATTTTATCACCGACTCGATTTTGTATCTCAGCACCTGGGGTCAATTGCATGTAAATAATTAACATGTGAGTATTTTTAAGTGTCCTAGTTTTTAAAAAGCCAACTCAAACTTGCAAAAAAATCCTGGGCACTGAGTAGATACCTATAAAGTCACCACTTGCAAACCTGGCGGGATGGGCCTGCCCAAGCTCAGGGAACCAGACTCCCAGCAGGGGCCGTGGCGGTAACAAGCCTTCCCCACCCTCCACTTGGAAAGCCCATCGCAACTTGCAGCCAGCCCACCGCTTGCTGCTCAGCCGGAGCCAGCGAGCCCCGCCCCGGAGACCCCTGCCCCCCCCCCGGGGCCACAGGCACCGCCCTCCTGGGCTCCAGCCGCGCCACGCCCGGAGCTGGCGGCTCTATCTGCCCCGGCTCTGCCCCCGCCCCTCCCGCCGGCTGCCAGAGGCAGCCCCGCAGACCGTCCTCCGGGCTCGCTCCCCCCTCCCCGGGCCTAATCTGTAAAGAAACGGGGTCCGGGGCAGGGTCTGCCAAGCCCAGCGGTGCCCCGGCTCAGCCCGGGTACAAAGTAAGCTCTGCCCGTGCTCCAGGGCCAGGTCTCCCCCAGCACCGAGGGGCGGCAGCTCCTTCGCTTGCCCCATCGTCTGCTCCGCTCAAGCCTGCCCGCCCCGGGTCCTGCCCCGCCCTCGGGGTCAGCTCCCCCCTCTCCCGTTGCAAGGGCCTCACCCCCCAACGCGTTCCAGGCTCCCCCAGGACAGGGCTCCCACGCGTCTTGCAGCAGGGTTCCCCACTCCCCGTGCGTGCTGCAGGCTCCCCAGGGCAGGGCCCCCGCACCCCCTAAACGTGCTGCAAGGTTCCCCACCTCCCACGCGTGCCGCAGGCTCTCCCAGGGCAAGATCCCCCTCCCCCCATTCGTGTTGCAGCAGGGCTCCTCACCCCCCCACACGTGTTGCAGGCTCTCCCAGGGCAGGGCTCCCCCACGCGTGGTATAGGCTCCTCCACGGCAGAGCAAGGCTCTCCATCCCACCCCGCCCCCTACGCGTGCTGCAAGCTCCCCCGGGGCAGGGCTCGCCACCCCCCACGCGTGCTGCAAGCTCCCCTCCCCTTGCGCCTGCAGCACGCTTCGCAGCCCCCAGTGCATCCCCACTCTCTGTGTCCCTCTCCCTCCTTGTCAGCCTCCCCCTGTCTTTGCGTGACCAATTTAGAGGGAGGAGGGGGACGATGCCGCCTCCTCTGCCTCCCCCTTACCTCTGATTGGCCGGATGTGCCATGCCCATCAAATTGAAGCCCGCAGCTCATTGGCCAGGCTGCCAGACCGGGAGAGGCTCGGTCCCCACAGGGCTCCCCTCCTTCCCCTTTCCCTTCGCAGCAGTGTCCTCAGAAGACTCATTGGGCGAAGGCCACCCCCCCCCCGGGTTGGGTGAGAGCTGCCAGGGCACTGGCTGGGAGCCCTGCTACTCAGCCTGGCCGGCCTGGCCATAGGCTCCCTGGAGCAGCGTGGGCGGGGCTTTTCCCCCTCCTGTGACTAACTAAAGTCTGTGAGTCACTGCACAACCCATCAATCCTATTAAATGCCGTGTGCGGGCAGGCGGTGCTGCTTCTGCTGTTCCCTGCGCTGCCCCAGCTCCTGTGCATGGGCTGCCGCCGCTTCCCCCTCTGATACATGGCTGGCTGGCTGGACTTGTTACAGTGTCACATCCTCCCCGCCAGCTGCAGCACCAACTTCCCCCCCAGCTAGTCTCCTCCTGCCCGGGGCTGCTGCAAAGTGATGGGATAGAGCAAAGCCACTCCAGCACCTGGGCTCCTATTTATTACAGCCTGTCTCCTTCTCCTGTTCCTTGGTTCTTCCTCTCTTCCTTTCCCTTCTTTATTTTATTCCTCCCTTTCCCCTTGTCTCGGAGCCTAGATTTGTTGAGTTCTTCTGGAAAGGGTGAGTACAAGACATGGCCTTTCTGACTTAACGTTTTTGAGCGGTACTCTCTTTTAATGGAAAAAAGTCTTATATGGGTTTTGGGATCTGCCTTGGCATGTGCTGTTTGCTTATTCAATAAAGATCTAGAATTAAAAAGAAAATGAGGGTGGGAGAGAGGGTAAATGATCATTATCCTTTACTACTGCTACTTGCTGAATGGATCACTTACTTATCTGTTGCAAACTGTTTAAAAGTTGAATTGATTTCTTTAAAGTTAACTCTGATATGGATCAAAGATGATACCTTTTTCTCTCTCCTTATCTTATTTTACTCCCTCCCTTTTACTCATCTTTTGTCTGTCTAGATTTTGATTTTTTTATTTTTATAAAGTACCTATGATCAGTACAAATCCACATGAAATGGCTATAGATACATTCATTGTTTTGAAATAAAAATATTTCTTTTTTTGACATTGGAAAAAAATCTATGTGATAAAAAAAAAAAAATTCTCCTCTCACCCCTATGGGTGGTCTGTGTCTTCCTCAACCTCGGGTCCTCTACCAGAGGCCTGGGAGTTTGAGGGTTCTGCGCAGTATCTTAGCTGTTCCTAGCACTGCACTTTCTGAGGACAGACAGTTTCTGATGTCTGTTTCCTGGGTATCTGTTGGAGCCCACTCAACTCCAGCTTAGGAGTCACAGCCCCGAGTGCTCACTACCACCACTGGGACCACTTTGGCCTTCACTTATCCAACATCCTTTCTAGTTCCTCTTTCATAGTCCCGTGGTCTCTGTTGCTCCAGCTTCTCTCATGGATCCTTCTCCTGATGTTGCTGTCACTTGCACTGCTATATCTATCACCACCGCTGTCTTCTTCACCTGTCTCATTACCACCAGATGTTGGTTATTGGCCAGTAACCCTGCCTGTCCGTCAGGCATCTGGATAGTCCACACAAGAATCTTAGCCCTGCATTCTCCACAACCTTCTGTGGAATCTCCCATCTGGTCTTGGGAGGGTCCTAGCCCATACGCTGGCAGATGTTCCTTACACAATGCCAGCCACTTTGGTTGTGGACCGTTCAGTGTGTATTAGCTGTTCCTGCCTGCATTCTACATCCTGCCACTATGTTGGACTGTCTCTGAGGCTCTCTGCCCACAGTCTGCACCTTGGTCCTCTCTAGTGTGGCTTAGGACCCCTGCTTCATGGATCTGGTGCTCAGTGCCTGTCCTGTGCTGCGACTTGCTATTCGAATCAGTGCCTAGTGCTGTCTTTTTAGGTCCAGCGCCCTTTCAGCCACTGGTAGGATTCCCAGTGTTCAGCCACCCAGCTATCTGTCGATGTACATCCCAGCAAGGGTCTTTGTCTTGCCATGGCACTTCTTCTGCTTGGTCTTCCTACCCATTGTCTGCTGCTGCCTCAGGATTCTCTCAGCAGCTCATCTTTTGGGGCCATCCTTACTTGATGTACTCCTGGCATGTTCCGGGTTTCATCCGAGGACAGTGGCTTTGACGCCACCAAGCCCCGCCAGCCTTTCTTTCCGGCTGTGTATACAGTCTCTGGGTGTTGGACTTGGGGTTGGAAACCTCCGTGCATTGTGGGAGCTTCCTCGTTTTCACATCGGCAGCCTCCCATTGTCCTCCTTTTGGCCAGCTCACTATACCGCAGGGTATTCTGGGATGACTGGCAGGCGTATCGTTGATGGCAATGGATCTGTTCTTCCCACTGAGCTGGCTCTTCAGAACCTGTCTTATCCTTGGGCATACTTGGATGTTTGCTGTCTCCTGCCTCCTCATCATGGTTTCTCCATGTGACTGTGCGGACGCCCAAGGTACTTGTATCTGGTCTGTATGTCTGCTGTTGGCCCGCTGGTAGTTCCACCCATCATGGTCATTTGACTTACCTTCCCCTCTCTCACTACGCATCCACGACACTTCTCCAGTCAAACATCCTATCCTCACTGTAGATCCGCGTCAGGTGTGGATTAGGCGAGTCGATGTCTCGTCATTCTTAGGCATACAGTTGATGTTCATCCAGTTAGAGGAGGTGCTGATTGGTAGTTCCACTCCTGAACCTGTACCCATATCCAGTCCTTCTGATTATCGGCTGAGGGGGGTTTAAGCCTACAACAGGCAGAGGGGGACAGTGCATAACCTTTTGGTATATGCCACACTTGATGGCCCCTTGGTGCAAGCTGCCTTGAGCTTGACTTCTCAGTGGTCTTCCATAGTCCCGATATCAAATCCTAATGTCCTGTTGACTTGTTATAGCCAGACATTCACAGTCCAGTGTGCGGGGCAGGATCGTGTACTTTCCTGTAGTCAATTCCAGCTTGCTCAAATCTGTTTAGACCTTTTGAGTCTCCGACGCCTATCTAATGAGCAACTGGTGTGAGCTCTGGGTGTTGTCGAATGGCGCCTTCTGAGGTGTGCTCATGTACTGCCCATGGTGGTCCTGTAGCTTGGCAGCTATGTGCCTACTAGACTCCATGTGGTGGGAGGCAGGTATTTGGCCGGTAGCTTGGACGGTTCTAGTTCCCTTGACAGGAGTTTTTCATGATCAGCACTGTCCTCCTTGTGTTACCGTTTGGTGTACCTTGCCTAGCACTGGTTTCATCGATGCTGCTAGGCGTTATGCACTGCTTTATATTGCTGTTTAGCCAGTAAGGATTGGATCATTCTGTCACTAGTCAGCTGCGTCGATGTTCTTGACCCGCTGTAGATGTCTTCTACTGTGATGGTGGACTGGTTTCTTTCTAATGCGTGTCAGTCCTGCAAGCCACTTTGCCACTGTTGATGATGCTCTCGTTCCATACTGTAGTTTCTGCTGCTGTGCTCTGCTGTTATTGTGTTGTGCACTTGCAGTACACTGGATGTTCGTTTAGAGAACAGGGCATTATTTACTTTTTGCTCTGACTCTCTTTCTAGTATCCCTCTGACCTGGGCTAGCTGTGATGTGAGCCTTGATTTAGCAGTCTCTAGGGCCTTCAGGGGTCCGATTTTTCAGTAGCCAGAGTGTTATTCTTCTAACTCTACACCTTCTGTAGTCTACCAGCTCCCCGGGACATAACTTCTCTCGCGAGTCGCCTTTTGATCTATATCCTCCAACCTTCATTTTCCAGGAGTGGGTACATTACTGTTGTTCTTCGTTGATCGTATGTAAGCGAGCAATCTCCGTTACAGAGGCTGTAGCATTATACCAGTTCATTGGTTTAGTTATGCGTACGGTAGTACGGGTGTCAATGGAGGGCTCTATGACATCTATCTACATATTATCTGATGGTACTTTCTCCACTGAGCCTTGTAATCGCGTCTCAAGATTGACTGTAGCTAGTTACTTCATGATCTTATAACTCATCTTAGCTGCTGTGCTCTGCAATGGAGGAAAGTGGCAGTGAAGTTTCAGTTCAGGTGTGGGCTGCACATCACTTGTTCTTCCAGGTCTTCACGAAGTCGAACAATGTGGAGTTGTCTTATCTTCAAGTGTGAGAGCAGCTTCCTCTTTACTGTGTTTGTTAAGCGTTTGGGGTAAAAACTAGGCTTTGTTTCCTTCAGTTAAAAAAAGTGTGATGGTAGGTCTCTATGTCCATCACAGTCCCCTCATACGTCTTCCATATATCCCCTCTCATTTACATCTACTGTTTGAGTAGCATTCCATTCAATGTCCAGGTTCTCTTGTCTTCGTCCATGGGATGTTTGTTCCAGTAAGCCCACTATCGTCAGATTGTCCTGGTTCGCTCAAACATCTGGCACGGACCTTGTTAATCCGGGCGACTACCGAGCTGGACATGACTCTCCTAGTTTGGTTGTCACTCTCATTATTTTTTTTTGAAGTAGGGCAGAGTGAAAGTGTTTAGGGGGTCTTTTGCCCAAGGACCCCTACTGGAAAGTTGGGTACCAACCGGGATTTGAACCCCGGTCTCTCGTATCAAAGGGCGGTCTCCCATATCAAAGGGCGGTGCTCTTAACCACTACGCTATCCAGTCGCTTTTCAAAGTAATTCATATTGAAATGTAGTTTGATGGAGCAGTAGGCAACTCACTGCCCAAATCATACTGCAGTTCAACTCTTTGAAATTTTGTGCTGTGTGTATGTCCTTTTTATTAAAACGAAACTATTAAGTAGTTATAAAGTGTTTGAACCCACAACAAACAAGGAAATTCATTTGTTTTACCACTGCATCCTTACCACACTCTGATCTGTCTAGATATTTCAACACATATGGAATGTATGAGCCTTATGACTGAATCACAAGAAAATGAGTGTATCCCATTAGATTTTTAGCCTTCAGTTAGAATGTCCTTTTAGTGGACTAAACTCAGATTCAAAATATTATTGATTGTTTAATATATAATTAAAAAATGAGACTGGAGCATTAATTTGTGTTTTGTATAACCATAATATCCAAAGTTGCTAAAATGAAAAACTAAGTCCCGACCTCAACAAGTAGTTACAGCATATCTCCAGAAGATACTTTCTAAGCCTCAGTACTTTACCTATGTTTACTATGTATAAAAGTATACAATACTTTGATCTATGTATAAAATATTTTAAGTAGCAGACTAATAACTTACAACATTCAAATCAGGTAAATAAAGCAGTTTTGAATTGTGGTGTTTGGATGTTTACGCTCCTTTATTACAACACTCCAATTTTGTCTCTAACTCGTGGCTAAAAACAGTCACTAGAAATTTCCACTAAACTTTGTTACAGTCAATAATTGGTGCCAGACTAAGATCTTGTACACCAAGTTTCAACAGTCCTTTAAAATATATATATTTGTAAATGAGAAGAAATCAAGATAGCTATGATTTCGTTAGCCAGTGACTACTGAAATGAAACCCAGCGATTTCAGTGATTGTCCAGAGACAAAAAAAATTGGACAGGTGAGAAATTCGTATATTGTCACCCATGACATTGAAAAAGGGGAAAAAAAACGTAGATGGCTGAGATACTAAATTCAGAGCTTAGTAACTACTTTCTGTTAATTTTTTTATTGTACATGTCAATTATGAGCCAAAATCATTGCTTGTATAACACTGTCAGACCCCGTGTACTTACAGCAAGCATGAATTTGCCCAATGTGTGTAAATCTTTTTAAAATACCTGTTACAATTGTTCTCATGGGGCCCTTTTAGATATGGTCTGCTGAGTCAATATTACATAGTTATCGCCCTACCAAATTCATGGCCCATTTTGGTCAATTTCACGGTCATAGGATTTTAAAAATCATGTCATGGTTTCAGCTATTTAAATCTGAAATTTCACAGTGGTGTAATTGTAGGGGTCCTGACCTGAAAAAGAGGTGTGGGGTGGTCACAAGGTTATTGTAGGGGGGGTTGTGGTACAGCTACCCTTACTTCTGCGCCGCTGCTGGCAGCGGTGCTGCCTTCAGAGCTAAGCAGCTGGAGAGCAGCGGCGGCTGGCTGGGCACCCAGCTTTGACGGCAGCGCTGCTGCCAGCAGCAGCACAGAAATAAGGATGGCATGGCATGGTATTGCCACCCGTAGTTCTGTGCTGCTGTTGGTGGGGTGTTGCCTTCAGAGCTGGGCACCCAGCCAACAGCTGCCGCTCTCCAGCTGCCCAGCTCTGAAGGCAGTGCAGAAGTAAGGGTGGCAATACTGCAATCTCCCTAAAATAACCCTGTGACCCCTGCCCCACAACTCCCTTTTGGGTCAGGGCACTCAGTTTGAGAAACGCTGGTCTCCCCCACGTAATTTGCGTAGTATAGCGTAAAAGCACACAACAGACCAGATTTCATGGTGGGAACCCAGATTTCACGGTCTGTGATGTGTTTTCCATGGCTGTGAATTTGGTGGGGCCCTATACATAGGCCTGTTTCACCTCTCTGAAACCAGTTTTTATACTAGCGCACCGCCAATAATTTTAATGGAGTTAATCTTTATTTACATCTGTATGGGAAGAGATTAGAATCCACTGTTTTCAAAAAGCCTCCAGATAGTTACATGGCAAACTGTGATTCCAGCTGTCATCGGAGGCCGTTCTGCTACTGTTACTCACGCTACGTGGTATTTTATTACACGAGTAGTCCCTTTGATCCCGCTGTGACTACTCACATGCTAAAGTACCAATCAGTGTGAGTAAGGGTGACAGGATCAGGCCCTTAATATATATTTTTTTCCTTGAAATAAGAATATACTGGATTACTGATATATTTCTTGGGGTCATGGCAAATTTTTATGAGAACTAAGTATGGAGTTATTCTATTAAATGATTACACCAGAAATAACTGTTTAAGATGATCCCTATGCTACAAATGAAATAAGCAAGCAAGTTAAGTATTCTGAGTGTGTCTCTTGATGCTGTGGAAGATAGAAAGATTGTCCTGAAATTCAGTATCTTGTAATGAAATTCTGTGCTGGAGAGAACTTTGAAAACTAAAGCTCTTGCAGGAAGCAAGTTGGTAATGGAGTGTTAGAGGTGCTTTTTTACAATATGGCATGAAGAATATTATTGTTGATTTCGGTGGGAGCAGAAGCAGTGGGATAGTCTTTCTTAGAGCAGTTGATGTTGTACGAAGTGTTCACAATGCTACTCCTCTGCCTTCTGTCTTAGTAGAAAGACCTGTGCTAACCAGACTGTTAAGAAGAAAGCCTGTCTAGTGAAGTGATGTTGTTTCCTGTCTTGATGCGTAACAAGTACTTTTTTATAAATTTCCTGAAACTTGTATAGGACATGCTCAGGATGAAAGACAATTATTTCATGTTTGTTTCATGTTTTCACTTCCTTTTATGACTGTATTCATTGCTATGCTTTTGTGTCACTGATTGCGATGTTATTGTAATTAACATTAATTATGCAAACTAGATTGTTTTCAGAGGTTCTCCCACTCTGTATTGATATTGTCATCTTGTTTGTTTGTTAAACAAGAATGCATACATTTCAGGATGCTGGAGGAACTACAGCTCTTAGTTACAAAATAGTTTCTGCACGGGAAACAAACATACCACTTTTAGCTCAAACATTTCGTGAAATTTTTTATTTGACAGCACTGCTTAGTCACACAATTTGATCTGAAATAATTAGGCACAGTAACAAGGATACAAAATAGGAAGTAAGCATAGTGGCTGCGTGAAGAGAGTATCTAGACTTTAGAGTTTCACCATATTCTTTCAAGATAGACAGGATTATTGAGTAAAATCTGCAGTCTTTATTTGAATAAAGTTTCCATTTAAGTATGTGAGAATTTTTTACCTACTTAAGGAAAACAGAATTTGGCAGGTAGTAAAGTGCTAGCTTTGGCAAAACAAGCTGATGGAACAGGCAACTTTGCTTAATTCTTCTTTTTTTGTTGCTTTTAATTTTTGCTTTGTTGTCTCTAAAAACCTCCGCATCAGCTTGAAGGGTGATATTAGTTTTACACCCTAACTTTTCTAAACAAAAGTGCTTGTAGAAGAAATGATTAAAGTCTCAAATGTTTTATATAGAGGAAGTACATGATATTTGAATTAATTCTTTCAGATTGATTATAGTGAAATTAGTAGAAGTCTTTAAATCTGACTTTGAATTGCCCCTAGGAAATAACTTGAGAGCTGAATGTGATTCATGTTAGAATCTCAATAGAAATCATAATTGCAGGGATATTTGTGTTCTGTTTTTATATTCATAATATACTTACAGGAGAAATACTATGGCGGAGGGGGAATTTAAATTGGAATTATTTTACACTGTCAACATTCTAAGGTGTTGGTGTGTAAACATACGGTAAGACATTAGAAAACGATTCCCGGTTTTCCTCTGACTTTCCATACCAAATAAGCAAAAATTTGTTTTCAGTTTGTATTCACTATTTGTCTTTTGTGCAAGACCATCACAGTAGTCCTCTGGAAAGTTAAAAACAGTACCATGGGCTCTAACAAGTGGAGGTTATGTAATTAAATGGGAAGTTTCCATAGTATTAGAAAATTACCATTTAGCAATCTAGTGAGTCTGTTAAGCCATGGAAATGATTTTATGAAAATCAATAAAATGCTGATTTTTCTTCTAATCGTAGATCCACGTTAAAAGAAAAAGATGCTATTGCTTGGTAGCATTTCACATTGGCTTGCTGAATAGTTAATTTAGAAAGGCGTTCTCTTCAGTTTAGACAATACATGTAAAGACGATAAATATTTTTTGCTTTTGTTTTTTTAAATCTTTATTTATTAGACTGCCTTCCAGAAATCACACTAACATGCTGGCCTGTAAGCGATTTCAGTGTGTCTGTCAGCAGAATCAAGAGAGAAGCTCACTTATTTTTCAGATGACATGCTGGCATGACATTGGTTCCTATTGCCTAAATATTGTATATTCCTTCGCTTCCAGTTTATGGTTCCATACTCATGCTCATGCTTTGAAGTAACTCAGGTGTATGGAAAGTTCCAGTATACCAGGATGTGATGTACCCAAAGTAAATTTGAAAGAGAAATTGTGACCTGAACTATTTTAGAGGGTGGAGTGGAGACAGTTGGTATTGATCCCTGTAGAATCTGTAAAATGTGTTAGCCTCGCCTTGCCTCAAAGGTCCACCTGTTCTGGGATTAGCAAAAGAAGTAACTAGACCATCAGTCACATTAAGTACCTGGGAAGAAAGAAGTAACAAATTGACAGCTTTCCTCTGTAGCATGTATGAAACATTAAGTATTGGTGATCTGTATGAGATACTGTGGGACAGTAAATGGGAGCTGTTAATCCTTAATGTTGGGACTTCGTGTTTTGCAGCTGAAATGAACATTACTTAATTAAAATAAGATAACCTGTTCAAAATCTCCAGTGTTATGACCCCAAACTAGATACTCCAAAACATTTATTCAAGCAAAATAAGGAATTCTGAATCTTTTCTTGTGAGGAAACTTGCCTGCCTTAGTGATCTATGCTGTAATTCTTAACTCCCCTAAAATTAATATATAACAAACTCCAAGTCCGCAGCTTTATGAAGAACTACATCATGACAGGTATGAGGAGTGAAAGTACTGAGTTTTGGAATGTTGGGGGCTTACAAAGCTTGTTCTTGTATGAACAGAAACTGTTCAAAATGCCATATTCATGATGCATGCAACAGTAAAGGTCACCAACTTGGAAAATTTAATAATATGGTTCATGTTGACATTTAAGAGGGAATGCAGATTGGAGTGAGCCACACCCCGGTTTGTTCTGGTGGTTCTTATGGACCTGCATTTTTTCACTGCATTGAAACACACAAAAATCAGCAGTGCGCCCCTTTTCTCCACCCCAGCCAAAATCCTTTCTATGGTGAAACTGAGAAAATGTTTGTAATCTTCAGCATTTTATTGTTTGTTGTTAATCTATTATTAAACAGAGCCAGTGAGGGTCAGAGTGGGGCTTTTAGTGTTCATCTGCATTTTAGAAGCGGTATTTTGTCTTCTGGTCAGGTTGTGTTCCAAAAAGGCCATGGGAGTCAGAGTTAGCACATTTTACAAATAGGTTCCTGATTCTCCAAAATATTGCCTGTAGTTAAGGAAACTTATTATGACCCTGTGGCCTTCACTACTTTTCTTTGGCACTGCTGTGGGAATCAGTTCAAGGATAGTTGTAAGAACATAGAAGTGAAAAACAGGGATAAAGAAATCCTAACTTGAGCCAGAACAAACTTCTGTTAGATTCAATAACATAAAGCCAGAATCTCAAGAAATAACGAAGAGGTTACTTTTCATAAAGTCACATAAAATGTGAAGCTTCTAAGTGGAGAGGAAATTGTAATCACACCGTTGTTTCTGTTTTGTAAACCATTCGGCCATTAACAGTGAGGTTAAAGAGCATTAATTCTGACATCAGATTTCTTGTGAACTTGGAATTTTCCTTGTCAAAATAAAATTTGAATTTATTGCATTTTCCTATATATACTAGAAACTTTGGGGAAGTTTTTAGTTAGTTAAACTTTGGGGGAAAATAAAGCACTAACACTGTGGTAAGGAACATGCATTGTATTTTTCTTGAAATAAAATAGGGGTAAATATGCACATCTTCTATGTTTACTCTTCCATCTTCTACTTCTCTTCTTCTGTCTTGTATCTCTTCCATTTCCTCTGTTTGTTTCCTCTTGTTTTCTCTTCTCCCTCTCCTCTTGATCCCTTTTGTTTCTTTCCTCCTTCTTTCTCCTTTTACCTCTTAGTACCATTATTAGTATTATCAGTTATTGAGTTACATTACACCTTAGGTGCTGAAGTCAGGATTGGGATCACGTTTTGCTAGGCACATTATACAAAACCATAGTAGCTGTCCCTGCTCCAAAGAGCCTACAACTTGACCAGACAAGATAAACAAAGGGTGGGAGGGGAAACAGAGGCAGAGTGAGGTGTAATGACTTGCCTAAGGTGGCACAAAGCAGGTGAGGAGGATAGCCAGGAATAGAAGATGGGTCCAGAGCCCCACCCTAGTACCCTGTACAGTAGACCACCCACCTCACATCTTTTCACCTCTTTCTGCTTTCTATTTTTTGTGTTCCTCATCCATTTGCTCTTTTCCATCTTAAATACACTGAGTCTGAGTGACTTTTCAGAGTGCATTTTAGGACTGTTCTGTAGCCATAAACATTTCTCTTCTGATACCATTTACACTGGTGCAGCATCACTGATTTCAGTGGAATGTCTCCTGACTTATACAGGAATATGTGAAATCACAATTAGGCCCACTGACTTCACATACCAGAAGAATACATGCACGGTCAAGTTAGACGCCAAAATATATATTTTAAAAAATGAATGTAGACAGGGAAAAGGCAATATTTGGTGCATTTGTGTTATAATTTACATGCTGCACAAATCCAACTTAGGAATACTATAGTGGTAAAAAATACATCTCCTATTAGTTCTTAAAGGACCACATCAGCTATTCTACTGGGCCCAGTAGTCTGAAAATTTTAAAGGTAAATAGAGCTTTTCACCATGATGAGTAACCTATCTGAAAATATAGTTTCTAAATAGACTTGCCGTATCTAAGGCTACTGCTAGCCAGGGTCATCTTGTTGTGATGACTCTGCAGGGTAAAAGCAGGAAGCTGATGTATAGGCTGTTAAATCAGTACTGAAAGCAGGTTGGAAATTGGCTTGCAATGGCAGAAAAAACATAAAAGTAGCAGTTGTCCCGTTTCTTCTTTCCCAGCAAATTTTTTTTTAACTTTGAAACTGACAAAATTATGTTTTGCTTAAACTTTTAAATTTAAAATTTTCCTCACTCTCAAATATTTTAGTTTGTTCCCGGGAAAAAGTGCTTCTTTTCTTTCAAACTTTTAGATTGAGGGGCTTGACATAGTGGCACATGTGGCATCCCTAACTTAGAAAATCCACTCTCCTAAATCACAGGCTTTGTTTTTTCTCCAGTAGTTAATTAAAAATTAGATGAACTGCCTTTTTGCTCAGGGCAAATATTGGATTTCTTGGATGGTATCGTATAGATTAAACTTTGTTCCTTCATACATTTTATTATTCTGTAGGGGCGGCATAGTTGTCCAAGCATGAGTGGTTGCCCACACAAAATGACCCTACTAGGGATTTAAGTACACAGTGCAGAAAATTCAAAAGTTACAGTTTCCAGAGCATTTGTTAACTTGTCCTTTTTTTGTACACACACTCATTAATATTCCTGTGTGTGTTGATGAATTATGCCCATCGTGGTCAACATACCCCCTTTGTCCAGGGCATACATGCATGTTGGGTGATTCACTTGCACGCACCCACATTCTCTCGTCACCTGCAATTCAAGCTCACACAGCCTCTCTTCTTTAAGTGCTTGTTGATTTCTCCTTCCCTCTCTTTTTCTGTGTGCAGCACTCTCCTTGGCTTTGCCTGAGAATCCTGGCCTCCGAGGGTCCTGCTTTTGCCTGAGAGTAAGAGCAGGAAACAAGCACTATCTGCCCCATTTATGAATGCAGTATAAATCCATACTGCTCTTACTCAGACAAACGGATTCCTTCAGGTACTGGTAAGGGAAGTCTGTAGCAAATCCTGTGTTCCAGATCACATGGAAATTAAGAACTCTAACCAGTAGCTCTGTTGCTTTTCTCCTCTGATAGTCTTTTTTTTTTTTTTCCCTCCCCATGCACCAATTGGACTCATGTTCTGAAGTGGAGAAGCTGGGAAGATCTCCTACTGCTTTCCCAGGCTCATGGGAGAAGCAGGGATGGGACAGAGAAAGCTCCCAAGGGCTCCCTCTGGCCCTGCAATGACATCCCTCTGCCTCCAAGGGAGAGGAATGAAGGTTTCTCTGCTGCTCCCCTTTCCTTGACTTCTGTGAGAGGACAGTGACATTTCCTCTTTCCAGAGGAAAAGGGGAGTGAGATAGTAGCACCCCTTATGAAAAATCAGCATCAGGTAAGTGCTGGAGGGCCATGGGGCTATTCATCTGGCCTGGATCCCCCCAGATTGTGTATCTGCATTACGTACATGAGTTATTTATTTTAAATCAAGAGGCTAGATTTGTGTGTGTGTGTGTGTGTGGTTTCCATGTGTGTGTTTTTAATGGTTGTGCTGGATTTTTGCCATGCCACAAAACTGATTAGAAATTATTATAATGAAAAGGGGGCAGTGGATCGTTTCAGAGCGAGGTAACATGTCTGGGGGAAGGCAAATCTGAACACTTTCCCAGTTGGTGGGGAACCTGCACCCTTTGCTCATCCAACATCACCTCCAGGAGCTACTACTATGCTCATTTTTTGGGTCAAAGACAAGACCAGTATTTAGTTATCTTAATATATATACTTGTGTGTGTTTGTGCTGTTGTTTATGTGCAATAGTGCCCACTGCGTGCCAGGCAGTTGATGACAGTTCCTGCTCCAAGGAGCTCACAAGCTAAAGTCATAGGTCAGGGGAAGGAGAATAACAATAGGTAATTTATATACAAATCAACAAGATTTACTATAGGCAGCATGCGAAAGCAGGGGCTTTTAAGAGAGATGTAAATGCGGGCAGGGTTAGGTGCCTTGCAGGTGACCTCAGGGAGGTCAAACTCTGTGTAAGGGGCTTGCATGAAAGGAGGTGTGTGGCACAGATTTTGTGCAAATCTGACAAAATGAGTGAACGAGGTTGGGAATGGGGA
The DNA here is from genome assembly GCF_003597395.2 of Chelonoidis abingdonii. Classification (NCBI taxonomy): domain Eukaryota; kingdom Metazoa; phylum Chordata; order Testudines; family Testudinidae; genus Chelonoidis; species Chelonoidis abingdonii. The sequence goes on from NC_133771.1 coordinate 202,069,756, forward strand.
GGGGGAGAGGCGGGGGAGGCAAGGCAGCGTTTGACAGGAAGGATAAGAAGGGAGAGACAGAACTTTGAGAGTGGTGAGCCGAAGCTTAAATTTGAGTTTGGTATAATCAGATGGGAAGCCAATGGAAGGATTCAGAAAGGGGAGTTAAGTTACAATGTACATACAAGCTGCAATGTGGTTGGATTTACTATGTTAGCAGCTATTGTACACTTGAATTTTCTGGCTCTTCTTCATTTGAACTCTCAACTGTATAATGTTGAATTTGTGGAGGGATTTTTTTAAAACGTCTTTTGCATCTAATTTCCTAAGTGCTCTAACAGGAGTGAAAAACATTAACTGAGTGCATGCCATGTTGAGTTACCATTACTTTTGGGTTGAGAACAACTATGAGACACTTTGGTGCAAAGAGTAACTTCTCTGAAAGTTGTAAGTACCTGAAACCAGGGACTTGGACTGAAAGCACACTGGGGTCAGGGCTGTCTCATATATTTATGTTTCAAACAGTGCTCAGAGGCCTCTGGGTGCTAGGGTAGTACAAATAATCAATAATCCAGTTTAAAACAAACAAAAGGATGTATTTTTTCCCATAATGCACAGTGAACCTGTGGAACTCCTTGCCAGAGGATGTTGTGAAGCCAAGACTATAACTGGATTCAAAAAAGAACTAGATAAGTTCATGGAGGACAGGTCCATCAATGTCTATTAGCCAGGATGGTCAGGGATGGTGTCCCTAGCCTCTGTTTGCCAGAAGCTGGGAATGGGAGATGGGATGGATCACTTGATGGTTACCTGTTCTGTTCATTCCGTCTGGGGCACCTAGCCACTGTTGTAAGACAGGATACTGGGCCAGATGGACCTCTGGTCTCACCCAGTATGGCCATTCTTATGTATGTTGTTATAATAATTTAGAATAAAAACTCTTCAGCCATAATTCCATCATTACACGTGTGTGTGTGTGTGTGTGTCTCTCTCTCTCTCTCTTTTTTTCTCTCTCATTCTTCCTCCATTTGGAAGGATGAAATGCAGAGCTTTTTCTAAGAAGGTATCTAACATGTGTCCTCAAATTAGCCAGTAAGTGGCATTACAAAAAGTTTACAGCAAGTGGCTGGCAATTTTCCTATCCTTCTTCCACTGGAAACATAATGCTTGTGCAGTGTGCTCATTCACAAGACATCTGTGTGCTGAGCTGATCCTGGAGACACATAGTGTGGTTGTGTGTGGCCTCATTGGTGGCCAAAGAACATGGCCTGGGAGCAACGGTAATAAACCGTTTTTTCTTTATTTGACAGTACGACAGAAGGGGTGAGAACGTCAGGAGCCGAATTTGCAGGGGAGCAGTGGGAACATCCGGGGATGGGTGGGGAGACGAGAAGTTGGGTAGGTAATTGGCAGTGCCATTGTGTGGTGGAGGACTTCAGATAATTTCTAACCTTCAGCATTCTGCGCACAGTAAAGTAATAACATAATAGCACTGAATACCCTGAGCACAGCAAGATGGAGTGATTAATTAAAGGTGATTCTGATCATTGACTTAAATCACTTGATTTTTTTTTTTTTTAATAATTGACTTAAATCAGGTTGAGGCTTCATGAAAACTAATTTGAAAATGTACACTATTACAATGTTGGATTATAATTTAATTGTACATTTTACATGTTTTTAAGTGCCACTACTCAGTGGGTATCGTATTTTGAATTTTACAAAATTGCTGTAATCAAAAATCAAAATATTGAAAACGGAGGCGTTATCCTGTGAACACACAAGCAGGTATGTAACGTCACTCACATGAATGCTCCCATTGATTTCAAAGGGCTAAAATTGGGTTTTTGTTAAGCAAATTTATCCTAGTGGCATAAAATCTGTCACTTCAAAAAAAAAAATTGCTTCAGTGTAAACCGTGAAAAGTTATTTGGATTGTCAATATGTTAACATTATTGTGAAACTTTTTTATGCACACAGATCAAAATGTTCAAAAACAACCTACAGTTAGGCTTCTTAGCTCAGTCTTAGGCAACGAAGTGACTCAGGAGCACAAGACCCACTGACGTCAGACTACAGGCTCTAATAGAGGAGGACAGCCTGGTCAAAACAGTTCAGCTTGCTTAACCTGTGGAAGCTCAATATAGCGTAAGGGGGTGTTGGTTGCAAATACCGCATGGGCTGTTTGCTTATCAATCCTGTGCTTGCATTTGTGGTGTTCTCACAGTAGGGATGTTATTGAGGGCCTGGTCTTGTCCTTTTCGGCATAGAGGGGTATGAAAGTTCTTGGGAGTAAAAAATCTTCTGACAAATCACTGTCATATCTAAAGGCTTCTCAGCAGGAATGGGCCCATGCTGCCTGTGGCTGACCTTGGCCTGCCCCTGTGCTGGAGGCTGTGAGGTGGTAGTTTAGTGCTGGCTATCCTGGATCCCTGGTCCTGGAGGATTCTGCTACACAAGAGGAATCCTCACCTGGCCACTTAAGTCAGCAATGACTATGTTTGCTCTGCTTCAGCTGTTTAACCGGGCTGAGGATCTGGTCCAGCTAGCTTAAACTCGCATGCACCCTGTCAGGTGGAATGAGAGTTTCATCCCTCTTTTACGGATGAGGAAGCTGAAGCACACATATTCCTCCGCTCCCCCGGAAATCTGAGTCAGAAGTAGCAGTAGAATCAAGACCTTCTGATTATCAGTCCTGTGCTTTAATCACAAGATATTTCTTGAACCACTTACTAAAAAGCAGCTTAGATTGTTACCCTGTTAGTGGTTCCACCTCCCCATGCAGACTTGTATATACAATGCATGATCACATAGTAAGTGGAGATATTTTGTTAGTGTTTCTCTTTACATGATGCTATAAATTATGTCATAGGGAGAGGTTTTGTTCATGTGTCTTAGTGCTTAGTGGCTGTATTTTTGGTTTTCTCATATTATTTCTAAGCTTTTAGTAACTGAGAAGGAGACAGATGTATGGATAGCAATATGTGCAGCCAAATCATCCTCTTGGCTTTTAGGTACAGAGGGAACAAAAGGTGTTCATGGACCAAGCAAAGATGAGTTGTAATGGAAGGATGGCCCAGTGGTTAGAGTGCTAGCCTGGGCTGTGCGGGGGATGAGTTCAATTCCTGCTTCGCCACAGATTTCCTGTGTGGCCCTTGGCAAGTCACTTAGTCTTTCTCTGTCTCAGTTCCCCATCTGCAATATGGAGATGATAGAGAAACACTATCTCAGAGAGCTGTGAAGATAAATGCACTCAATATTGCGAGGCGCTTAGATGCTAGGATGTTGAGAGCCCATACGAGGGCCTTAGATAGTAAATGAGGGAAAATTCTAAACAGCATCTTTCTCTCCCTGAAGCTCTTCTGTACAAACAGCATGTAGTTTGGGCACAGAGGTTTTGTAGGTATGTAGATGAAAGCCACTTGATGTGGTGGGCCCACAGCAAAATATACATGGGTGTTAATGCTGAGTATCTAAGTCTTCATAATGGAGGACTTTTCCTGTACTATATCACAAGCTGCTACTTTCATCTCTCCTCCATTTTAATGGCTTACACATGATACTGACTGACTTAACTCAGGTATGGGGGATGCTATCTATATTACAGAGTACCACTGCCATCTTTCTTAATTATTTATGAGGTATGGCCATTATACCTATTTCCTGATCTATATTAACAGAAGGAAAGGAAATAATACCATCCAGAGTTGGAAATTAGTTCAGTGGCTTGACTCTGGTTAGTGGTCAGGCAGCGATAAGCATGAAGTATAAAGTGCAAACTGGTTTTCTTTAAGGCTAACTCCAGGCAGCTGTGTGCTCTGGTAGGCTGGGAATATAAGAGATGGCAATCCTACGTCCCTCATGTTGTGCATGTGGCTTGCAATTCTTGACTGTGACACATACACTTCTAGCCCCATATAACGTGACCCAGTATAGCACGGGTTTGCATACAAGGCAGTAAAGCTCTGACACGCTGCTCTGAGCAGTGTGTTAAGGTGCTGGGCCAAGTCGGGGCCAAGGGGTTGGATAAGGGGCAGAGGGTCTCGGGAGCAGTCAGGGGCTCCCCCCTCCAAGGTCTGGGGGACAGGAGCTGTGGGAGGGCACTTTTGGGGGCCCTGCAGTCCCAGAGTGGCCCAGGGATTAGCCGGGGGCAGGAAGCAGCCTGCTCTGCTTCCCCAGCCCCAGCAATGTCCCTCGGGGGGGTTGGGAGAATGGATCCCCCATACACTCACCAGCAGTGGCGGAAGCAGAGCAGCCCAGCCCCAGCCAGCTCCACTCCGCCAGCTCCCAGCCACGTCTCTCTGCTTCCCGCCACAGGTCAGTATGGGGGACGTCCTTTCCCCAACCTCCCCGCACTCACCGGTGGCGGGAAGTGGAGCAGCCCAGCCCCGGCCAGCTCCCAGCCACATCGCTCTGCTTCCTGCCACAGGTGAGTGGGGGGGGGGGCATCCTTTCCCCAACCTCCCTGCACTCACTGGTGGTGGGAAGCAGAGCGCCACGGCTGGGAGCCGGCAGAGTGGAGCGGGCTGGGGCCATGTTGCTCCGCTTCCCACCACTGGTGAGTGTGGGGAGCATCCTTTCCCCAACCTCCCCACACTCACTGTTGGCAGGAAGCGGAGCACCGCAGCTGGGAGATAGCAGAGTGGACTGGGCTGGGACCGGGCTGCTCTGCTTCCCGCCTCTGCCGGTGAGTGCCTGTCGGGGGGCGGGGTGTGTGGATAGGGGTCGGAGCAGTCAGGGGACAGGGGTGTTGGGTAGGGGGTGAGGTCCTGGGGGTGATTAGGGACCGAGGTCTCTGGAGGGGGCGGTCAGGGAACAAGGAACAGGGGAGGCCAAAGCAAGTTTGATATAATGTGGTGAATTTTTTTTTGTCTCCCGAGGACCGCGTTATATCGGGGTAGAGGTGTACTTCATTTTACACAGATTCCACACTGTTGTTTCCTATGTGAAAGGTCAGTGTACAACATATAGGGGTCCCAGACACACCAAGAAGTATTACATATTCTACAGATGGCATATGTCTCATATACCGCATGCTCAGCATCTACCAGCTTGAGTCAGAATTGAGATATTTCCACTCTGGTCTCTGACACTGAAAGGCCTAATCTCCTTTTAGATTTTTAATATATTGCCTCTGAAATCATCTGAAGCTGTTGGAGAGCTGCCAAGGCCAAAGGTAGAGCTTTTCATTTTCTAGAGGGCTTCCATGCATATCAGATTGGGCTCCTAGCCTCTCACCAGCCCCAGTTTGAGCAATTTAAGTCCCAAGCTTATCCCACTAGTACCTACGAGATGCAGAGCCTGATCCTGAGAGATGTTACACGTGTTCCACATATCTCCTGATCAGGTCTTTTGTCTTGTATGACATTGTTCCCAGTGGCATGAGAGGAAAAAGGCCACGGGTGTCTTTTGTGGAGTACATGTTATCTCCCTGCATTTTTACGTTCCTTCCAGCTTTCAAACTCTGTATCACAGCTACCATCCTTTTAGCCAAGAGGGCTTGGGCAATGTTTTTGCTCTCTGGTGCCGGAAGGAGCACTGTTGAATGAGAGGAGGGATTTCCCTGTTTTAAACAGGAGGTACAAAGTGTATTTCCTCTGTAGCACTCGCTGGCTTGGAGAAAGGGACAGGAACTGATCTCTGCTCTGACCTGATCTCTCCGTTTGCTGGCCCCGACAGTCTCTTATTCTCTATTACATTTTTCTCCTTTTGGCAGGAACTTTTGACTCCATAGTAATGAGATACATCAGTTTGAGTAATTTCTGTTTGAAGATATTAAGCTCTATGAATACTGAAGAATATCATGTCTTCAGATTTTGAATGGTCCTTTCCATAATTCAATACTGCTGTTGGAATGATTTGTTTCAACTGCAGGCTAGTTTAAATAGAACTGTCTGAGCTAGTGCTGCAGTTTCTCATATATCATAATGTGAAGTTCAGTGAATGATGAGTTGTCACGGGATACCATAATGAAATAAGTACTCATCATAGTTTTGAAATAAATAGTAAATTCATTAAAGGGGAGAAAAGGACAATTTGTCCATAAGCTTAACTGTTAGAACTGGAATTCCTAAGCAGAGATTTTTCACATGCAGTTAGATTGCAATGAGTTTTAGTGAGAGTGAATTCAGTGTGAGGAAGGATGCTGAAACTCCCAGCAGTGTCTGAGCCACATGTCTGCAGTAGATCCTCTTCCTCCTATTGGTACGTGGTGGTGTGATACTCATCATGTACAAAAACCATGCATATGTATGGCCGTGTATGCAGCCTGGTCCTTGAGGAAAAAATCAGCAAGGTATCTGATCTGATACCTTTACTGAACAACTGACAAGGATGCAGTAGTTGCCGTTGAAAGTCAACATTTGATAAGAGTGACATCTGCAAGCAATTTTCCATTTAAAAAAAATCAATATTTGCTATATATTGCTTTTAGGTAGATGTTTGCAAAGGACTTTACTACAGTGGAGTTCAAACCATACACCTACAAGGCAGAAGTTTAGTAGCCCCCCGCTCAGTTCAATTAGTTTGCTTCCCCATTCATCTTGTTTAACATGTAAGCACAAATATTGGGGTTTTTTTTGTTTTCTTTTTTATTTATTTATTTTTTTAACTGGAAATAGTACTTTATCGTAACAGTGAGAAGAGAGATAATAGGATGGGGAGCCAGGATCTTTGGGGTTCAAATGCTTGTTCTCAAATGCTGACTTCTGTAACCAGAACCAAATTGCCTACTCCCTCTCCCCGAATTTCCCTGCCTGTAGAACAGGAGTGATACCTGCCCACTTCAGAGTTGTTCAGAGGGCTGATTCTACTGATGTCTGTGAAACACTGGGAAGATGAGCAGTGCCATGTATGGGCCAAATATTTATTTTTCAAATTCACCGTGATGCTAAAAAGCAACTACAGTCGTCATCCTGTTACGGTACTAGTTCTCAGAGCTAGTACCAGAGGTCCTGCTTGTAGCCTTTATCTGCCCATCTGTAATGCTTCTGCTGGAAAGTCTCCATTTGTGGGGGCTCTCATGGTACTGGGGGGCTCAATATGCAATGGAGCATGTGGGAAAGACTCCCCCATTCATTATGAAAAATTCAATATAAAATTATTTTTTTAAATTTGTTTTAAATTTTTATTTTAACATGAATCATCTGATTCTCCCCAGACCCTGATCCTTTTCCCCTCCCAAGAACAATGTCAGCTAAGGAGCAGAGCAAGCAATGTTGTGCAATAGGGAGGATGCAGAAGCAATAGCATCTGGGACTGGAGAGCAGGGATGCGCCACGCACACCATTCTGTCAGTTGCTGCAAAGCCAGTGAGTGGTAGCTGGAATGCCTGTTCTTCTCACTGCGTGGAGTCATGGAAGTTGGTGTCAATTCAGTAGAGGGGGATTGTCCTTTCTGCACGGGTCTGTAGGAGTTGGAAGAATGAGCTGGTTTCTGGAGGATTAGGGGGCATGGTATGTGCTCACCCCACAATGGCTGGGGCTGCGGTAATGGGCCCCTAGCATTCACTTCCCTGCAGCTTCATGGCATCTGGTTTAGGGAGACGATGGGAGCAATTTACCCCTATGCACAATTGCCAGAGGTAAGGATAAAGCAAGGAAGGGACTGCGATGCCAGCACGGAGAGCTACAGTCATGGTCCCTACTGCCGTTACAGATGCAGCCTAAGTAAAAACACGGTCTGTGTCTTTGGAATATCTGGTTCACTCAACATACCCATTAATTTAGATTAATTTAATTTCCAGTCTCTCTAGCTTGTCACTCAGGCACAATGAACCAGTAGGAATGATGTTGTTCTGAGACTGGCTTGACTAGTTTCTCTGTCTCTCTCCTGAGAGCCAGTTTCTAGTCTGCCACCAAGCAGCAAAGTTGCAACCAGCTCCACCACTATTGTTCAATACACCTGAGCCTCGTCAACAAAAGCTTCAGTGACAGCCTGGAAAAAAGACAGCAAAGGAGAGTTACAGCCCTTTGCCAGCTCCTTCTGGGCCTCTTATCACTAAGGCTGAAGCAGCTGGGGCTTTAGAATTGCTGTGTTCTTCCTCAGCCCTGGAGAGTTAAACAGTCACCAATCCTGGATACGTGCCAAGTGTGCAGCCCCTCAGTTTAATAGGGGAGGACTCCTGCTCTGTCAGCAGCCCCTCCCAGTATCTCCTTTGCCTGCTTGCCCACTCATCTCACAGCATGCTGAGTGGAGGGACTCAACGTTCCATTGACAAACACCCCAATGCTGTGAATTTTCCTTGACTGGGTGTTGACTGAAGTCCCTGAGAGCCAGGGTGAGCTGGGGCCCTCATGTCTGAAAGGATCAGAAAGTGCCTAGAAGAGATCCTTTTCCTCATTCACCTGGTGCCATTGGCCCAGTGGCTCTATTTGCCATGAGGTCGTCATGGCAGGCTAAGGGGAGGGGGAATTTTCATCAAAGTACCAAGGCACCGACAAAGATCCAAGCATGGCTCGGTTTTCTCCAGGGTCTTTGGAGAGCAGAGACTGAAGCTCTCTCAGTGCATCCTGACTGATTGGAGGCCAGAAGGCTGCTCGCTCCTTAAAAGCAAATATGAGGAATGGACCCAATTGGAAGGCAGGAAAGGACACACCAGAAAAGTATACCTGAACCCGCCTGAAAGCTGGGATGGGGATGGAAAGCTGGAGGAGTGGCTTGTGGATACTGACCCCTGTCATGTGACAAATGGTATTTTTTTGTAGCCCTGACCCATGTCAGGAAACAAAGTTCAGTCTCTTACTTGCACTCCTGTGTGGTCAGACGTCTATTAAATGGTATTGGAAGTAAATCAGATATTTGACAAAAATTGAGCAAATGAAGCCACCTGAATCCCTTGACCTGGAAGGAAGCCTAGCAAAGAACTGGAGGATGTGGTTGCAGTACTTCCAAATCTTTCTCAAAACAAGTGGCATTGCAGAGAAATTGGGGAGGGCATTTTGGTTCTGACTCTGACACATGCAGCAATTGAGATCTACAGCTGATTCCTATGGAAGCATGGGGAGAACTGCAAACTGCCAGAAAGTCATTAAAACACATCATTTAATCCTTTGATCAATGCAGGAATATCACTTGGGAAAGGTACACTTTCTTTATGCTAGCTCTCGTTTACCATAGTACTCCACACTTGCATAAAGCTAAGTCATGTGATTTTTGAACTGTTAGCAGATGGACTAATTGGAAACCAAATGATTTGTGGTATAACTGATAAGATGAAAAAGGTATTGTGAGCAACAGCCTTGACTTTGCAAAGAGCAGTGGGTATTTGCAGGGTTGGTGAAAACTGCGCTTTTCCCTCAATGAAAATGTTAATAAGCAGTGGAAGAACTGAAGTGTAGCTAACTAAAAAACATATGGAGCCATAAAGACAGAATTCATTCGTAAACAGAAATGGCAGACCCAGATTTGTTTGTAACAAATGTAGAGATATTTGTAATATAAAGCCAAGGGGTCCAGCACAATGTGTATATAACGTATGCTACCATTTTGAAAAAGCACATCACGTCAGCACCAATTTGAAAGTATAAAAGCAAATGATCATGAAAATACAGCTGAAGGACAAAAATCAAATCATGATGCAGTTGGGTCACTTAACTAAAATGACCAAGGAAGGTTCTACAACAGAGTGGTCTGTGACCCTGGAAATAAATGAACAAACAATGAATTTGAAAGTAAATACTGGAGCTGAGTGCAAAAAAATCACTGCAAACATATACAGAAACATTAGTGACTGCCTGATTTAAAATAAACTAAGCTCGTTTCATGTAGCTGGCACACAATGAACCCATGTGGCAAAGCCACACAGGCATGCCTGAATAAGGGCAGATACTATTCAGTAAAGCCTGAAAGAGTGTCGTATGTAGGGTTGAAGAACAGTCTGCAAATATGGATGCTCAAATGGGTGTACAGAATAGAGCTCTTAATGAATATGATGAGGTGTTTCATGGACTGAGATGAATTAAGGGTACAATACAATACAATACATATGAGAGAGATCTCAGTGCATCATCAAGATACATACACCATATTCACATGTGAGCAATGAAGCAAAAGATGAAAATGACCAAACAATAGTTAATTATTGCTTCAATACGGATAGCAGCCAAATTTAAGTGTGTGGTCACTGGAAAAAAAGAGTTTAAATATACGTGTACCTATCCAAAAAAGTCTAAATAAGGCCATCAAACACTAGAGCTCTGTCCAGCAGTTCTCAACTAGGGGTCCAAGGCCTGCTGGCGGGGGGAGGGCGCAAGCAGGGTTCAGGAGGGCCACCAAAATAAACCGGAGAACAGGGCCAGCATTAGACTCCCTGAGGCTCAGGGCAGAAAGCCAAAGCCCAAGCTGCGTAGGGCTGAAGCCAAAGACTGAGCAACTCAGCTTTGCAGGGCATCCTGTGGTGTGGGGCCACAGGCAGTTGCCCTGCTTGTTACCCTCTAACACCAGCCCTGGCTTTTAATCTACTGGATATGCAGAAAAACAGTTGTGGCACAGGTGGGGCATGGAGGCTGTTATAGCATGTCAGGAGGAGGGGGCTTGGAAGGAAAAAGGTTGAGAACCCCTGCTCTAGCCAATGAAAGTAAATGAGGAAACCATGTCTAGACTTTAAAAAAACAAAGTATATTCAGTTCTGGATGAACACTCCATGTCTCACATCTTCTAATCCGCATTGAGGGAAGGTAATTGTTGATGCTCTCTTGATTTGGGGAGAACATACACCCATTGACAAAGGAGTTTGACCAGACCCAAGAAAGCTTGAAGCAGTTGTACTGGTGAAAAGACCACAAAACAAGAAGGCCCTAACATAGATTCATGAGCATGTTATCACTAAATAAATTGATTACTAATTTGTTACAATTAAGTGTGACCACAGCTTGAGGACAGTACAGAATGGCAATAGTATGACTGGGAAAAGGAAAAACTTCATGGAATTTAAAAAGAAAGAACTGTTACAGAAACATCCGTACTGAAATATTTTGAGATGAACCAGGAGCCTAAAATTGGAGTAAATGTAAGTTCATGTGGCTGGATGTCTAGAAATACTGAAAGCAAAGAACTGTAGAAAGAGGAATTTGAAATAAGTGCAGTTCAAGAACTACCCACTTCTGTAACAAAATTCGATAAGCTCAAATAAGAAACAAAAAGTGAGTCAAGGCCAGGTATTTTCATGCGTAAAAACTTACTGGGATACGGAATTTCTACAGATGATGGATTTCTGTGTAAAGGATGTTATGTCATAATATCACAGCAAGAGGTCATAAATGCAAATCACAATCTGAGTACAGAAAAATGCAAGAACAGAGGCTGGGATGTCATGTTGTGGCCAGGCACTCATGCTGCCACTGAAGATAAGTTTTTGAAATCTGTAATAAATACAGGAAACAGAATGCAAAAGCACTGCATGGAATTTCCACTCAGCCCTGGTCCAAGACTGGCACAGACAACACATCAAGTAACAATGCAATAACATATTGTGTATTGTACCTGTTCACCTTGGGATTCCATGACCTAGTAATGGCTATATCCCACAATTCATGACTGACTCATTTCATTGGTCCTCTTTGATATATCCTTTCAGTCACACACGTCAAGCCCTGACTATGTATTATCAGTGGGTCCAGTCTATTACCAGCACAATCCTTTTTGTGTAACATTCATATTACACAGCTTCTTTTACAGACTGGTCAAGCAAGTTCTGACTGACTTTGTCCTGAGTAGTACACAACTACCATTATCCTTTGGGCTCCGAAACCTAAGGGCGAGGCACCTGTCTTGTACTAAGAAGCACAAGACTCAGAAATGAGAATCCTGTCCAAATGGAGAGGTAGCTTTTGTGCTGGTGAAATGCCCTTTTTGTCATCTTACAAAGGGAAGCGTCTGTTTTATTCCTAGTTAGTACTGAGGTGTAGCGGAATCCCAGACAGATTGCAGAAGCGCTATCCTGTTCACTTTGTCCTGGAGTGTTTGAAAAAGGCAATCTTTGGCTTTTGGATTGTGAGGAAGTAGACTCCTGTAAAGGAAATCTGCAACGTGTTGCCGCCTCTAGGAAGTCTGTTAATATGCTTTCTGCCAACTCTAAGCTGAAGGCTGGATATTTTAGTTTTTTGCATTGTAGCCTCTAGCCATAGGGGCTGAGAGCAGAAATGCAGGCTCTTAGATCACCTTCCAATCCTAGAAGCTTTACTTTAGGTACAAATACGTTCACGTTCTTTTTCCACGATTAGAACTGAACTGAAACTTTCTTACAGGCAGAAGCTATGGTGTGGCACTTGTAAACTTGATATGGATCTGTCTATTTATCTGTTGTTGGTTGGCTGTTTTTGTTTGTTTGTTTTAAAAGCAAGATTAATAAGTAAAAGTTAGCTAAAGAAAGACTGGATCCTGATACTGCTCCTATTCCACACCTCCCACTCCTGCTTTGCCATCGCTCCCCCTCTCACCCCCGCCCTGAAGACACACCTACATTTAAGTTTGCTGTGTTTCAGGAAATACCATAAATGGGAGGGGGAAAAAAAGTTAAGTCAGGCGCTCTTATTTTTTTTCTCTACTGGCAGTAAATTTGACACAATATCTTTCTATGGTGGATTCTATTCATGTATGTTAGCGCTGACAAGGGGATTTCCTGGTCTTAGAAGAGGAAGGAACTGTAGCTACTCTGAAATTTTAAATGGTTCCTGTAATGCTTGGTCACTCAGTGCAAAGTTTTGACATTGTGTATTCACATTTTCATCTTAATCCTTTTATTGGTGGGCAAACACTTTTAGAGTTTGGGAGTATTTACAGGGGCAGTAGAGAGAACTCCAAACTTCCTTGCTATCCATTGCGTTTGCAACTATGGGTTTCATATGCAGTATGATATCTAATATGATAAAAACAGAACCATGTTTTTATTTGCAGTCTGACAATGAGGCTTTGCTGTCCTAAAGAAGATTGTCTCTGTTTTGGCTTTTTTGGTGTCCTAGTGAAGAATAAGTAGCATTTTGCCTGCATGCACTCACATACATGTGCACACTCTCTCATTCTTTCTCTCCCACGTGCACCAACACACAAAAGGAGTTTGTTCTTGCTCGTGCACAGCCAAAAGAGGCCGGGCACTGCTGTCTTCAGCTCAGTGGAAATTGGCAGTATCCCATCTCCTGTAAACAACAGTCTGACGTCAGCTCGTGCAGTGGTGATAGCAGTACAACTTGAGAGATTTTCAACTGGCCAAGCTGTTGAAAGCCTGTCGTTGGCTTTGATAATCTCTGGCTGGACTTTAGAGGACTTGGTGAAAAAAAAAATTGGTTAATGACAGAAATAATAGAGCAATTCCTGATAACTTTGCATGCAATGGAGAAGTGATTTTAAGTGCTGGATAAGAGGTATTTTGATTCTGATCTCATTGTATGTAGTAGTCCTTTCTGTCAATTCATGCTCTAAAATATTTACTGCTTTGTAGAGTTGTCATGATTGTACTGGAGATCACAGCACAATTAAAGTACCGTATAACAAGCAGATGATGGAAATTTGACTTCCCCATTGTGTTGAATTAAACACTTTTTCATTATGGTTTTAATTCTTAGTGTTTTGTTTTTTATTTAGTCTAGATATAGTTCAGGGAACTGAACCTGACATCTTAAGCTTCTAACTAAGGTTCTATATATTTTATTACTTTATATTACCAGTATAAAGAATATTTCTTCCAACTGCATACACTACTTACTTGTTCATACCAAAATGTAGACATCAGTAATAAGGTGTAGCCTTTGGTACAGTGAATGGCTAAATAAATAATGGCTAAATTAGACTGCAGTGAAGTGTTTCAGGGAATCTCCAACAGTATGCAGTGGTTGGAAACCAATAGATTATCTCCCTTTACATAGGATCTCCTTGGGGAGTGGGAACTGTGAATACTTACTCTAGTGTAACACTACAAATATTTTGATTGTACAGCTATTGAAGCCTCTATTGTACTTTTGAAATAGAACCATTATGACTTAAATTTATTAACAACTGGTTTTCCTCATATCCAGACAGTTAAAGAGACTTTTCTATTGTTCTGTTTTACCACTGAAAGCTCGTTTGCATTATGAACATACAATATTCCTGTGCCAAAATCCACAGCTAAAAATGAATAGTTTGTAATTCTGTTGTGCTGGTAACAGTGGGAGGGTCAAAACAAACATGAAAAATCACGGTACTGTTTGACAGAAAATCAGAATATTATAGCAAAAAGTTGACAAACTGCTATAAACAACTTTCCATGGTTAAAATTCGAGCCAGAAAAGGACTCTGTCATATGTTAAAATATTTGTCTCGTGTAAAAGAGCTGCATGTCTGCATTATTCCTTGTGCTGCTGTGGAGACAGCTAAAAAGTACATATTTCTTGTTGATTTTGTAGTGAGAGTTTGCAGAATCTGTAAAACCCCAGAAAGGAATGAGAATAATAGTAAACCTTACAGTTTTCTGAATTACAAAAATGTTTAAATCTCTTTTTAAGGGTGTACATGAAGGGGGTTAGTAATACAATTTGGCTTTATTGGAGGGGGGGCAAGGAAGGGGAGAGAAGAGGAGAGGGCCTTTTTTTGGTAGGTGTTTTCACAACCATCAGTGCAGAGTCATAGATCACTTCATAAAGAAACTACTTGGTATAGGATGAAAACAACCATAGGGTATTTCCCACGCATGTTATAGAAAAAATGTAAAACCGGGATTGTTTAGATCTCAGAAAGGATGCACAATAGTGTATCTCTTAAACCTGGAAGAGCCGTAGCCTGCTGTTAGCCAGGCTATTCCTTGAAATCAATGTGGGTAGAAAGTACTCAGCACGCATGCAAGGTTTTTGGCAAGTGATAATAGTATCTGGTCCTTCTTGACTTATGCGTAAGCCTCAGATCATTTAGATAAGACAAAACAATTGAAGCCTTCGGATAACCCTGATGTTGTAGCAGACTTGTAAGTGAAAGATAACCCAGTTAAGCTAAGAATGCTCACAAGTAATACACTTGGGTAAAATTCATCCACCCGCCTGAAGCCCAAATATTTGGACTCTTTGCAGATGGAGTGTAGAGGGGGTGGCAGGGTGAAATTCACCCCTCCCAAACCAGAGCAAGTGAACTGATTTTGCTACACACGCCTCTGCACCAGCTGGGGGCCACTGGATCCATGTAAATGTGGATCCCGAGGCCTCTCCCCTGGAGCAGGTTTGTGCACCAATCTATTCAGGATCAGCACGTAGCTCCTTTCTGCTCATGTAAGGGATGTGCAGGTGATCTCTGACTCGGAGTGTCAAACAAAGCACAGCTCAGTGAGAATTTGTGGGCGTGAGAAATTTAGAGAAGTGTTGCCAAAGTGTAACAAAAAGACATCCCTTCAGACTTCAGTTCAAAGAGAGTAGGACGCATCCTGAGCGGTTACACATTGTGTGTGGGGTTCAGTGCCCTTCGTCCACTATCATTTCTGTCTCTTTCTGATCTGGTGGCATATTGCTCTATTGCGTAAGCCCGGCCTCTGCTATGTGTCTTCGTTCTCCCACGGTCCAGCGCGGTTTTTGTACTTACGCCCACAGAGGGGGAAATCCTGACTCCATTGAAATCAATAGGTGTTTTGCAACTGACTGCTGTGGGGCCAGGATTTCACCCAGAGTTTCCATATGAGGCATAAGTGGCATACTGGGCCTTGTGCTGGCCCTCTGTAGCATGTGTAAATTTTCAATATCAGCTAGCGGCAAAGGCATTTCGGTTCTCAGGTGCGGCCTCACTACAGACCAGATCCTGCTGTCTGTTCTGCAAAGGGTGTGAGAAAGAACGAATAGGGTGGTTCTCCTCTTCTCCCTACTCCCATGTGTAAATACCACGGTGCTCTTCTGCTTCATCTTCTTGCCCACCTAACATGCTGGTCACGCAGCACAATTTAACGAGGCTATGGGCTGTGCGTAATGCACATGCTGTCAGTGGTAATCCTTAACCAGACACGTACAAAGCAGTCCTGGTCCAAGGAACAGTAAGCCATGTGTTGCAACCTGTTTTGCCAAGACTTCCTGCTCTGTAACTGCAAGATGGTTCTCGAGATGGCTGCACTACTGGCCCTGCTCTGGGATCTCTCACACCCCTACATGTGGTTCCCTCATATAGGATAGCAGTTTGCCCTGTTTTTGTAACTAGGGTTCATTGCTTATAATCAGCCTCTTTTATATCATGCAGCACATTAGACCCAACTTATGTGGCAATGGTTCCAAACTTGCCCAGCAGAGTTACAGAGTAATGTTAGTTGATTATGAATTTTTTTCTATAACCTCCTGTTTTACTGAAGTAATTCTTTTAAAAAGTGTGTCAGATTGCTTTATCTCTTTTCAGTGTCTATTTGGTTTTCAGGAAAGATGTGGACATGTTGGAGAAAGTCCACCAGAGAACAACAGAAATGATTAAAGGCCTAGAAACCATGATCTGTGAGGAAAGATAGAAAAAAATATTGGGTTTGTTTAATCTGGAGAAGAGAAGACGGGGAGGGTGAACACGATAACAGTTTTCAAGTTCAGAAGTGATTGTACAGGGAGGAGGGTGAAAAATTGATCTAATTAACCTCTGCTTCTTGTCCTATCCTCAATGGGCTTAAATTGCAGCAAAGGAGACTTAAGCTGGACATCGGGAAAAACTTTCTGTTAGGGTAGTTAAGCACTGATACACGTTTCCTAAGGAGGTTGTGGAAACTCTCACTGAAGGTTTCTAAGGACACTTTAGACAAACACCAGTCAGGAATGGTCTAGTTATTACATAGTCCTGCCCTGACTGCTGGGGACAGGACTAGATGACCTACTGAGGTCCATTCTAGTCCTACACTTCTGTGCTCCTGTTTGTCATGTATCTTAGGCATTTGTCATGTCATACCAGCTCCAGTGTTTAAAAAGTCATGGATCAGTCCCCCCAAAATCATGAGAATAACTTAACAATCCTGGAACTATTTATTTAAAAAAAAAAATTTGTATTTGCCTTCTGGTGTTTGAGCTTTAGGGTTCCGGTTTTCAAGCTTTTCTCCACAATCATAAGGGCTAGAAATTAATGTTATTAAAAATGAAGTGAAGTTTTAGATTGTCATGTAATCAGTTGACTCCAGGAGGTGGGGCTTTAAGAAAAACACTCGGTATTGCAAGAATGGGAATCAAACCACAAGAGCTGGCAATGAGACTGCCCTGGCATCTTACTGAATTTCCACAGTGCTCAAAATAGTGATGAACTATTGCAAAGATGGCTTCTCTTCAGACCCTTAGGGGTGAAGCAAATTACTAAGTACACAAGCCCGAGGTTTGTGAAGTGGGGAGGGTTTGTGGCTGAAGCACTCCTTGATCTGACTTCATGGAAATGAGAGAGACTTAAATTCTGAAGATTGTTCAGGTCAGTGGTGGACCATAAATTCTTACAAACTCACCCTCTGTTGTGACGGGAGGTTGTTGAGTGAATCTTTGCCATGATCACTTTAGGGGAGAGGTAGTGGTGGCTGGCTGGCATTTGGCTCTCTGCTCTTCCGTTCCCTTGCTGCTAAGGCTGGGGATTCTTCCTCTGTCTGGGGCTCTGACCATCTACTTCCCTTTGAGCTCTTGCTACCCCAGCAGCCTACCCAGTGAGGGGTGTGTGTGTTCTTATTCTGCTCCCTTGAGCATGAACAGGGCGGTGTGAGGAGGGAGAGGCTCACAAAGATGAAGAGTAGGTCTCAGGGTCCACCCCACTGTGGTGCCTTATGCTGCTTGTTGCAGTGAGCTGGCAGAGGGAAGCCTAGATGTAGGGAGGGAAGGAGAATAGGGGTGACAGCATCATGGCATGTAACGGACACTGGGCGTGGGACTCCTGCCACTGGCATTCAGGTGTACTTAGGGTTCTATTCTGAGAGCTCCTGCTGCTCCAAGCACTGGCTCAAGTGAGTGCGTTGCACAGGAGGGTAGTTCACATTAGCTTTTGCTCTTTGTGTGTGGGCGGGGGGAGGAGGGGTGGCTTTTTTTTTTTTTTTAAACCCATTCTTCTTTCATGCAAGGCTAAGGGGATAGAAGGAGGGCAGGCAGCGCTAGTGAGGTTTAGGAAATCCACAAGGAAGACACCTGCGCATGCAAGCGGTCTCCTGGCCCTAGACGTGTTACAAACCTTCCTTCTGCTGCCTGCCTTTGCTGCTCTAGCCCTGTCATCGACCACACAGTCATCTCCTCTCAGGTGTCAGCCTCCACTGGAGAATAACCCTACTCTTATGCAGCTGGGAGCTATGGAACTGAGGAAGGCAGCTGCTATGTAGAGCAACTAAGCTCTCCTGCAAGTATCCCGCTGTCCCTATAAGTAACATGGCCTTCGTTCTTTGCGAACAGGGGCTGCTAACAGGGAATTTGGAAGGGGAGTGGGAAGGGGGCAAGGTTCACTTGCTGTTCTTTAAAACCTGTAAACTAAACTACATTCAAAACTTCTTGATTTAAACAAAAACTCTTTAACTAGGTCGCTGCAGGAGACAATGCAGGCAGAAGCTCAGCTGCAGAGTGGGAGCTATCTAGTTTATTGTGCTGAGTGCAGCGTGTATGATTACCTGCCCCGTGGGCGGGTGGCGTATGTGTGCATTCGGTGCAAGGAGCTCCTGGCCCTCAGAGACTGCGTATGGGCTTTGGAGGCCAGGGTGGTGGAACTGGAGGAACTAAGAGAGGCAGAGAGGTATGTTGATGAGGCTTTCAGGATACTGTAGAATTGTCCCATCTCTGGTCAGACAGCCCCTGTGCTGTTGAGAATGATGTAAGACCCAGGGAAGCAGAGCAGTCAACGGGAGCAGAGGGAAACCTTCCCATAGTTGGGACCCTCCTTCCAGATGGTGTTAGGATATTCTCTCGCACTGAAGTTACCTCTCCGGGGGAGGGAACTCCAGTTGCTAGGAAAAGACAGGTGTTAGTAATGGGAGAGTCGATCATTAGAAACAGAGATAGCTGGGTTTGTGATGACCGGGAGAACCATATGGTGACTTGCCTGCCTGGTGCGAAGATTGCGGATCTCTCGAGGCATCTGAACAGACTTTTGTATGTAGTGCTGGGGAGGAGCCGGTGGTCTGGTGCATGTAGGTACCAGTGACATAGAGAAGGGTAGGAGAGACGTCCTGGAGGCCAGATTTAGGCTGCTAGGGAAGAGACTGAAATCCAGGACCTCTATGGTGGCATTCTCAGAAATGCTTCCAGTTCCACGCGCAGGGCCAGGTAGGCAGGCCGAGCTTCAGAGTCTCAATGCGTAGATGAGATGATGGTGTAGAGAGGAGGGGTTTACGTTCATTAGGAACTGGGGAAACTTTTGGGATGGGGGAGCCTATACAGGAGAGATGGGCTCCACCTAAACCAAAGTGGAACCAGACTGCTGGCACTAAACATTAAAAAGGTTGTAGAGCAGTTTTTAAACTCCAAGATGGGGGAAAGCCGACTGCTGCAGAGGAGCATGTGGATTGGACAGAGACTTCTCTTAGAGGAGAGTCTATTCATAGAGATTCTCTAGGTTATAGTCAGGAGCAGAGGATGGAAAAGGATAACGTAAGGGCCAGATCAGACGAGAAACATTCACATAAAGAATCGGACATATCAGAAAAGGACAGACCAGATAGAGTGACAAGTTTTTAAAGTGCTTGTACACAAATGCTAGAACTCTAAATAATAAGATGGGTGAACTACAGTGCCTTGTGATAAAGGAGGATATTGATATAATAGGCATCACAGAAACCTGGTGAACAGAGGACAATCAATGGGACACAATCATTCCAGGGTACAGAATATATCAGAAGGGCAGAACAGGTCATCCAGAGGGGTGTGGCACTATATGTGAAAGAAAATGTAGAATCAAATGAACTAAAAATCTTAAGTGAATCCACATGTTCCATATAATCTCTATGGATAGTAATTTTGTGCTCTAATAAGAATATAACATTAGGGATCTATTATCGACCACCTGACCAGGATAGTGATAGTGATGATGAAATGCTAAGGGAGATTAGAGAGGCTATCAAAATTAAGAACTCAATAATAGTGGGGGGATTTCAATTATCCCCATATTGATGGGAACATGTCACCTCAGGATGAAATGCAGAGACAAAATTTCTCAATACTTTAAATGAAAGCTTCTTGGAGCAGCTAGTGTGGGAACCCACAAGGGGAGAGGATCTGGTCCAAGAGGTAACTATAACAGGATCGTCTGGAAATAGTGACCATAATATAATACATTTAACATCCCTGTGGTGGGAAGAACATCTCAACAGCCCAACACTGTGGCATTTAGTTTCAAAAAGGGGAGCTATGCAAAAATGTGGGGGTTAGTTAAACAGAAATTAAAAGGCACAGTGACTAAAGTGAAATCCCTGCAAGCTGCATGGACACTTTTTAAAGACACCACAATAGAGCCCCAACTTAAATGTATACCCCAAATTAAGAAACACAGTAAAAGAACTTAAAAAAGAGCCATCGTGGCTGAACAACCATGTAAAAGAAGCAGTGAGAGATAAAAAGGCATCTTTTTAAAAAGTGGAAGTCAGATCCTAGTGAGGTAAATAGAAAGGAGCATAAACGCTGCCAAATTAAGTGTAAAAATGTAATAAGAAAAACCAAAGAGGAGTTTGAAGAACGGCTAGCCAAAAACTCAAAAGGTAATAAAAAATGTTTTGTTAAGTACATCAGAAGCAGGAAGCCTGCTAAACAACCAATGGGGCCCCTTGCTGATCAAAATACAAAAGAAGAGCTTAAAGATGATAAAGTCATTGTGAAGAAACGAAATGGATTCTTTGCTTCATCTTCACCGTTGAGGATGTTAGGAGATTGCCATACCTGAGCCAGCTTTTGTAGGTGACAAATCTGAGGAAACTGTCACAGACTGAAGTGTCACTAGAGGAGATTTTGGAATTAATTGATAAACTTAACAGTAACAAGTCACCAGGACCAGATGGCATTCACCCAAAAGTTCTGAAAGTACTCAAATGTGAAGTTGCGGAACTATTAACTAGGGTTTGTAACCTGTCCTTTAAATCGACTTCTGTACCCAATGACTGGAAGATAGCTAATGTAACACGAATATTTAAAAAGGGCTGTAGAGATGATCCCGGCAATTACAGACTGGTAAATCTAACATCAGTAACAGGCAAATTAGTTGAAACAATAGTAAAGAATAAAATTGTCAGACACATAGAAGAACATAAATTGTTGGACAAAAGTCAACATGGTTTCTGTAAAGGGAAATCATGTCTTACTAATCTATTAGAGTTCTTTGAAGGGATGTGGACAAGGGGGATCTAGTGAACATAGTATACTTAGATTTCCAGAAAGCCTTTGACAAAATCCCTCATCAAAGGCTCTTATGTAAATGAAGTTGTCATGTGATAAAAGGGAAGGTCCTTTTATGGACTGAGAACGGGTTAAAAGACAGGGAACAATGGATAGGAATAAATGGTAAATTCTCAGAATGGAGAGGGGTAACGAGGGTCAGTCCTAGGACCAATCCTATTCAACTTATTCATAAATGATCTAGGGAAAGGGGTAAAAAGTGAGCTGACAAAGTTTTCAGATGATACTAACTCAAGATAGTAAAGACCACAGCAGACTGGCAAGAACTTCAAAAAGAGCTCACAAAACTAAGTGATTGGGCAACAAAATGGCAAATGAAATTTAATGTGGATAAATGTAAAGTAATGCACATTGGAAAAAATAACCTCAACTATGCATATTGAGCTAATTTAGCTTACACGAACAGGAAAAAGATCTTGAGCGGCATGGAAGCGCTGAAGACATCCACGGAGTGGCAAGGCAGCAAAAAGCAAACAGGATCAGGACATTAAAGAGGGAGAGAAGAAAGAAGAGAATAATAGCCATAAAATGAGGGTTGCACATTTGATTTTCCATACAGATATGCTCTTCATCTCAAAAAAGATATATGACAGAAAAGGTCAGAGAAGGGCAACAAAAGGATGAGGGTTGGAACGTCATATGAAGAGAATTAAAAAGCCAGATGTCCGTTGGAAAAGAGGAGGCGGGATAATGACAGAGTATATAAATATGAGTGGGGGAGAAGTAGAAATGAAATAAGTGAATAATTCCCTTAATACAAGAACTAGGGGCACAACATGAATTAACGCAGCCGTATAAACAAATAAAGAAGTAAGTTTTCTCACAAAGCGCATCATACTTTGAATCCAACTCCTTGCCTGAGGAGGTTGTGAAGGCTAGGACTATAACAGGGTTTAAAAGAGAACTGGATAAATTCATGGAGGTTAAGTCGATTAATGGCTATTAGCCAGGATGGGTAAGGAATGGTGTCCGTAGCCTCTGTTTGTCAGAGGATGGAGATGGGTGGCAGGAGAGAGATCACTTGATCATTGCCTGTTAGGTTCACTCCCTCTGGGGCACTTGGCATTGGCCACTGTCGGTAGACAGGATACTGAGCTAGATGGACCTTTGGTCCGATCCAGTACGGCCATTCTTATGTACCCTCCCCCACTCCGTTTTTCCAGTGGGCCACAGAGTCTCCTCTGCTGCAGAGCACTAAGTAGATAGGAATTTTCTTCATGCTGTCACCCCACCTGCCACCCTAGCCCTGACAGTAAAGCTCCATAAAGTACCCTATCCCAGCTCCAAGAGAAGGTCTCTGCAGCCAGGCATTCATTCTTGACCTTGATGCTGTTCTTTAATCTGGAAAGGATCTCCCTCTTGCTTGCCTCCAGATTTGCCCTTTTAAGGGCAGTGGCAGGCACAGGAAATGTACTGATCTCCCTTGGCGGGGAAGCCACAGAAGTCAGACTGGGAGGAAGAAGTCAGGAAGGGAAACCAGGGGGTGGGGAAACTCAAGGGCAGAAGGAAACAGCGTTTCATGGACCTGTGCAGCACAAATAGGAATTTGAATAATTTGACAGCTAGGTAGATTGTCCAGGCCCTTAGGTGGCTGCATAACGTCCCTATGATTGAGCAAATGGGTGGCTGATTTTATGAATAGCGTTAACATTACTATTAAAAATCTCACAGCGCTCAATTGAAACTCTTGTCTCCTCCTCTGAAGATTCACTTATTTCTGTTGTAAAAATGATCACTTTAGTTTAAAATGGACACATAGGGTTTTTTTTTCTTTGAAGCAATTCTTAGGCAGGACTTTGAACCAATGTCTTAAAAATGGGAATGTGTGACAGCAAAGGCAATTTGAATGAATCAGAGATTGGGGCGGTGGTGGTGAGGGGAACTCAACAAAGAAAACAAGTTGCTGCCTCTTCAACATTTTTCTTTCCCTTTCTGTGAGTGACAGAGAATAAGCAGCAGTAACAGCTGCTGGCCAAAGCTTTTTACTTCCTTTCTGCTGTACTCGTCTCAAACACAGGGCCCTGCTGAGGGAGCAGGGAGCAGCATATGCAGTGCGCCAAACAGAGGGTGTGGTTTCACCAGCCAAACACTTCAGTAGAAAGCAACAGAACTGCTTCTGTGATAACAGTGCACACTCTCCAGAATGGGGGGGCCTTTTAGTTGTCTTAGGCGGAGGATGGTTCTTTACCCCCCCGCACATTTTTTTTAACTTGAAAGGGATCAAGTTGTGGTTTTTTTTTTAAATCGCACATTTGCCTCCAAAATATTTTATCTACTTTTGATACAAGTAATATCCAAAATTACTATAACTGAAAGAGATTAGAGGGGAAAAGCTTTTCTTTTCCCAGCTTGTTGACTTTGTGAATTTTGATAACGCTTTGGTCGTAGCTAGTTAGTTCCACTCTTTGCTCTGTTCTGTTTCCGTGTGTGTGTGTTTCACAGGGCAACTGGTAGAGAAGTTTTTTTTAAAAAAATAGAAACCTTGTGATTGTAAACCCCCCAAATTTGACAGGGAACAATGGGGGCAGGTATAGAACGGAAAGTAATTTGTGAACTGTTCCTCCCCTCCCCCACTTGGCTAGATTTCAAGTGGACTGTGTCCTTTCCAGCCAAGTTAAAAAGTGTCTGTCTCAACTATGTTTTGGCACAAAGTTGCAGCTTTTTAGTTGCACCCTGAGGTATATTTATTTTATTTTTCTGTTTCTTAAAAAAAAATAAAAGTCTTAAGTAAGATATGGGACAAGGTTACTTTCATGTTGTACAACTGAAGTCAATAGGAGAAGCTTGTGTGGATCTGAGGGCAGAATTTAGCCCAAACTTGTTAGTTTAACTCCAAAATAAGCAGTGATCTTACTGCCTAGACAATTACTGTACAGTACGTCTGGTTGGAAGAATAGCCATAGAGCATTTTGCTTCACATCTGTAGCTTTTTTAGCTTGAAGTGTTAATGTGTATGTTCTTCTGATATGAAATTACTTGAAAGGTCTGGGTTTTTTGTTTGTTTTTTTGGAAGGTTTTTTCTATCTTAAAAAGAAGAGGCATCTTTTTCTTAAATTCTACTAGAATATTAATGTTTCCTTTCCCCCCATATTTCACCAAAATTACCCCTGTACAATAATCCTGTTGTATCTTTTTTCTAAATACATACAGCATACGTGTGTGGTGGTGCAGGATGTCTCTGGTAGGAGAGAGCTATGCTGGGTTTGGTTTTCCTCTTCTCCCCTATATTTTTATGTATGTTCTAGGAGGATACTTTTTCTGATGGGCTGTTTACTACATGATCAATGGAAAATGTAACTCCAGAGTTTCTTACACTGTATTTTGACACAGGCACGAGGTCTAATTAAAAGCAACCCAAATGAACTGAGGAATTGAAAACATTTTAATTGATAAATTCATGGATAACAAAAATCTGAACTTTATCTGCAGGAAATATTAATGAAGGAGAAAGAGAGTCTTTATGGGAGTGCCCTTTTTTCCCCGGAGTAGAATGCCATACATAGTCATTTCGGAGTAACTCCAAACACCTTAAAGTAGCTGAAGGTACAAAGATTAGAAAGCAAGTTGCTATTACTGCTGTTGTAAGTTTCTCTTTAGCAATTTGCGTAACCGTTTAAAGCTATCTCCCTGAGGAAGTCCCATTATTAAAGCTTTGTGACTGACTCCATTGGGTAAATTTTCAAAAGAGTTGTTTGGGATTTTAGCTATTTGACTCTCATTGGCTCTAGTGGGAACTGTGCAGCTAGCATCCCACATAATTCCTTGGAAAATGTACCCGCAAGAGTTTGTGCTATTTCATATCAAGACAAATTTGCAGGGAGTGCAGGAACTGTCAGATGACATACTGTAAAAGCGATCATTTTGCTAGCTGACACGTGGGACTTGCATAAATAAACTCATTAGCTTTTACAGAAAGTTTGAGAACTTTTGAATGAATTACAGCTGGAAAAAACTATCTTGTGCACTTTATTTATCTAGTTTAAATGCATTGGTTTGTTGGTCATAGATGCGGAAATCACTTGCATTGGCAATTCTAACAAAAGTAACTAATATTACACATTTATAATGGATCATGCATCGTGAAGGATCCTAATGCACTTTGCAAGCTATTCATATACACATACAGAAATCACTTCACTTGTTAATGAAAAGCAGCCACGTGTAAGCTGGAATGCAGCAGCTGTTTAACAGTACAGCAACGTACAAGAGTTTAGGACAGGAAGTGGAAAAGTTTATTGTAGCTATTTGAAAGTGTACGGGGAACTTAAGTAAACAGGTACCCTAAACTGAGAGAGAGTCAGGACACATGAGCTTTTTCTTGCAAAAAGTACTGCTAGATCTTTAATGATCAGGACATTGTTTTCAGTATCTCACCTTAAAAATACTCATTGGCTCAACTACATGGGTCAAAAGGAAGAAGAGTGCTACTATTGAATCCCTACCTACTCCATTTCCTGCAACACTTGGATTTTTCTGTGAAGGTCTCTCTTTCATGTGTTGACCCAACCTGATCCTGCTCAGCTTGCAAGAACTGAGGAGATCACAGCCTAAGTTATAGCTGTAGGCCATACAAATGTAAGGACTGATGTTGATTGTATCAGTGAGAGAAGTTGTACATGGATGCGCTCTTAATAAATGCTACAGCCAAATGCCTGGTTTTAAGTGACTGTGAAAGGAGCCAGATTAACCAAAGGTTTTGGAGACTGAAGTCCTCTGCTTACCCATAGAACAGGTGTGGCCCAGGTAGCATCCATGTGAGCTGCCCCAGCATGTCCTGCCAGCATACCTCAGCCTTAAGCTGAAATGTCTGCCTCTGGGGATGAGGGTTGCTTAGGCCTGGTCTACACTATGTGTTTAAACTGAATTTAGCAGCGTTAAACCGATTTAACCCTGCACCCTTCCACACAACGAGGCCCTTTATATCGATGTAAAGGGCTTTTTAAACTGGTTTCTGTACTCCTCCCCGACAAGAGGAGTAGTGCTGAAATCGGTATTGCCATGTCGGATTAGGGTTAGTGTGTCCGCAAATCGACGGTATTGGCCTCCGGGCGGTATCCCACGGTGTACCATTGTGACCACTCTGGAAAGCAATCTGAACTCGGATGCACTGGCCAGGTAGACAGGAAAAGCCACGCGAACTTGTGAATTTCATTTCCTGTTTGGTCCAGCATGGAGCTCTGATAGCAATGGGTGGCAATGCAGTCCCAAATCTAAAGAGCTCCAGCATGGACCATATGTTTGGAGATACTGGATCTGATCGCTGTATGGGGACAAATCGTGTTCTATCACAGATCTCCTGTTTACAGAAGACGTAATGCACAAAGCATTCTGAAACAAAATCTCCAGACTACTGATAGAGGCCACCACGCACAGTGCGTGTGACAAGCGTAACAGAAAGCCAAAGATAGAATGGACGCTCATGAGGAAGAAGGGGGGGGTCTGAGGATCCAGCTATCCCGAACAGTCCCGCATCCCAGGAAAAGCATTTGCATTTTTGGCTGAGGCTCCCAATGCTCTGTAGTGATCAAACACATTGTCTGGGGTGGTTACGGGTAATATCTCGTCAATTTACCCTCCTCCCCCCATGAAAGAGGGGGAAAAAATTGTTTTCTTGACTTTTTTTCATGTCCACCGACTTGTATGTCCTACCTTGGCTTGCTTGCTGGTGAGAGAGGCGGCCCGGGTGCTCGTGGCACCTGAACAGAAGCATCTCTCCCCCCCCGGTGGCAGACGGTACACGTACAAATGACTGATCAGCCGTGCCTTCATCATCCTGTGAGTGCCTCCTGGCTGCCTCGGTGAGGGTCGGCCGGGCGCCCTGCGTAAAAATAGGAATGACTCCTGGTCATCCTGGCAGAAGGTACAGATACGGCTGGTGAGCCGCGTCTCATCCATAGCAATGGGGGGCTGAGCTCCATCAGCCCCCCACTTCATATCTAAGAAAGATTTCGTACTGCCCTGGATATCATGCAAAGCCCGGAAAAAAAAAGGCCTTGCCCTCTCCCCTCGACTCATCCTCTTTATCTCATCTTCAAAAGCGTCAAGTGGTTTTCTCTATTCCTTACGGCAATTTCTTTTTCTTACTTACATTCAACAAAATAGCCGGGTGACCCTGCAAATGGTAGCCCAGAAGGGTTGGGGGAAGGAGGGCAGCAACGAGTGGGGTTTGTTGCAGGGGCACGCCCTTAGAAGGTTCATACAGCTCATCATTTCTGAGGATTGCCCACCGAGTGGCTGTGCTATCTGGTCTCTGGTAACTGCGGTCTCTAGTACGTCTTGCTCGGCATATTTTAGGTCGGATATAACTCCTATTTTTAGATAAATAGGAGGGAATGACAGGGAGTTCATTCCCATTTTTGTCTTTTTGCGTCCCCGGCCGTCCTCAGTGAAAGGCAGCAGGAGCACCCACTGACAGCCGACGGTACAGTACTACTGATTAACCGTCATCTCATCACCAATTTACAATGGCATGGCAGATGGTACAATAAGGATGGTAACCGTCCTGCTACCTTGCAAGGCAATGAATGCTGTGTGTTAGCACTGCAGTACCGCCTCTGTCAGCAGCATCCAGTACACATACGGTACAGTGACAAAGGCAAATGGGCTCCATGGTTGCCATGCTATTGGCATCTGCCAGGGCAATCCAGGGGAAAAGGGCAGGAAATGATTGTCTGCCGTTGCTTTCCAGAGGAAGGATGAGTGACGACATTTACTCAGAATCACCCGCGACCTGTTTTTGCGCCATCATGCATTGGATCTAATCCAGAATTCCAATGGCGGAGAGACTGCGGGAACTATGGATAGCTACGGGATAGCTACCCACAGTGCAACGCTCCAGAAATCGATGCTAGCCTTGGTACGTGAAGCACACCGCCGAATTATTGTGCTTTATGTGGCCGCGTGCACTCTACTTTATACAATCTGTTTTACAAAACCGGTTTATGTAATCGGACTAATCCCTGTAGTGAATACCCTTAGTCTCGCAAATGTCTATAATTGGGTGACGAAAATTGTAACACAGTAACTCTCAGCTGAGGGGACGTAACCAGCAGCCGGAGTAGAGGTGGTACCACTGTCACCTGCGCCGTTGATAGGTATCATGCTATGCCTCTGGTAATTTGGGCAACCCAGAAATCGTGTTTTTTTCTGCTTTGGTTGCTTTTTTTTTTTTTTTTTTTTTTTTTTTATGGCAACACGTAAACGAAAATAACTCTAATGAAATTAAGAAAGGCTTCACAATTGCCTAAAAAAAAAAAAAAAAAAAAAAAAACTCACTACTGGGTTGTTGAATCACTCTGCAAAATTACTCCCGTCTGTTCTCAGAAGTGTTTGCTGCCAGCCAGTTTTCCCTCATTCTCTGTATTTTGCATTTGGTTTTTTTCTTCCTAAGTGTAGGTCCAATATGTTAAAATCTTTGTTGAATTCATTGTTGTTTTTTAATTTTTTATTTTTGTAAATAAAGAAAAAAATTTAATTTTCGTCTTATAATTAGAGCGCAGCCATCAATGGTTCTTCATGTATCAAGACCCCTTGAATTTTAGCTCTATCCTCCAAGGTTGGCAGACCTTCCCCCGCCCCGCTTGTTTTGTTTATCCTGCAATTGTCGAGGATGCTCTCATTCCCTACATCCAGGTCATTAATCAGAATGGTTAAATGAACAACGGACCCAGAAGCAGATCCTGAACCCACTTGGGAACATCCCCCAGTTGGAAACATTCATTCACATTAATAGTTACTTTGGTCTTTCGGGTGTGTGCATGTCACATTCCAAATGTAGGTGTGTGCTCATCCGAGACACAGCTTGCAGATTTTTTCCGACCTAGTGGTATCTATTGCCCTCTGGGGTTCCGTGTGCTCATACAGGCCAGTTTTAAAGGGTACCCTGCCAACGCTGGCCCTCCTTCATTCTTCTTAAGCGCCTGTGACAGTTGCTGGAATCCAATTGCTCAGGCAACTTTCCTCCTCTTTCTTCCTCCTTCCACTAGTGTTCTTCCCAAAGGACTGGAGAGATGGTACGCAGCAAAAATGGCGGCGGAGGCAGATCCCTTCCCCACTGGGACCTGAACCTTGTCCTGGCAAAAGTTTACAGGGGCCTGGTCGAGCCCAATAACTTCTAACTAGCAATGTGGTTCACCTGTTACACAACAACACAACCCTTTCATGGAAAGTGGCTCTTTCTGTTCCTGGGTTAAGAGCAAACTCACCAGCCTGGCCAATAATGTGTGTTTCTCAGGGCAAAGGGTCCAGTTACGAATCTACCTGTCTTCTCCCAAGGGGTGTCGCAGTTCCACTGCGGGCCAGACGTCTCCCTGCAGTATCCCTTCCTGAAAAACCACACAAAAACGTGAATGGAGAGGAACAGCGAGGGACCAGCGCCTCTATCTCTTCTTTGGATGTGAGGCAGGACTGACTTTCTAGTACTGATAAAGAAACCAGAACCTTTTCCTGCAGACCCACTCAGCTCTCCTAGACCGGATAGTGGAAAAATGAAGGTTCGTCCCTAGCTCTGGCACAAAGAATCCATCATGGCTTATACTTACTTCTGTTATATCTGGGCATAAAAATTCACGAGCATTCTCGCCGGAGCTAATCTAACGGCTCAACTCACAATCTCTCAACCTCCTCTCCTAATCCACTTTCCCCCCGCAAAGTTCCGATTCAGGGAATCGCACCTGGTCTCGGTTCGCCCATAACACAACTCAATAGGGCCATTACACAGCAGATAGAGAAAACCAAGGCAGAGTTCAAGCTGCGCAGAGCCTTTGCCGGTCAGCCTGCCTAACCTGACCCACCTCCTGGACCACTCAGACTGTTGTGAGTCACCCTCCATGGACTGGACATGTGCAAGCACTTGGAAAACGGTTAACTCGCCTTTTCTGTAATGGTTGTCAAGTGTGGTTGCACATGACTGTTCATTCAAACCCCTCCTCCATCCCTCTTATCAGAGCAGTTGGCAAGAAGAAACTGAGGGAGGGGGTTTGGCAGGGCCCTTATATCGGCCAACAATGAGCGCACACCTATCAGAAGGTGCTGGAGCTGACCCAATGGATGCCACTAAGGGGACAAAAATCCATTGGTGACTGTGGCTTGTGGGGCATGCACAACCTACACTGGAATGGACGTGTGTGACACATCCTGAAGACAACAGTTACGGAAAGAATTAGTAAACCTTTTTTTTTTTTTGCAGTTGTTTAAAAAACCAACAGAACTGGGAATCAGATCACCCTTTAACCTTCTCTTTGGGTAAAACTATAGATTAGTAGTTCCTAGATCTATCACTATAAGGCAGGTTTCTAATCCTCTAAAATCATTTTCTTGTGTGGCGGCTTTCTCTGAACCCCTCTCCAATTTTTAAAATCAACTTTCTTTTTCCTTGAATAGGTGTGACCAATCAGAACTGATCACAGCGGTATTTTTATTTTTTCCAGCAGTGTCCAACCCCAGTGCTAAATAAGAGTAAATACAGTTCCTAGACTTGAGAGTCCCGTTAATTTTCAAATCCAGGGATCTATTGAGAAGCTCAAAAAGGGCTCCTCCCACATGTTCGCCCTCTCATGTCCTGGAGCACATTTCACTTGGTAGATATTGTGCTGTCCATAACCAAGCATGCTTTGTTTGGAGACTGAAGCTGTGTGCTAGCCTGTTTCTATAGGTAATACAAGTACGTTTGTTATGTTACTGAAGGTCCCTGAACTGTGGGGAAATGTTGAAAAAATTTGATATGAGCCATCCTGAACTGTGTTTGCACCCGTTAGAAAGATCTTTGGAGTTCTGGAGGCCATGCCTTGTCCTGTTACTTGGTGTCTCTCATTTCTTGCTCCTGCAAAAATATTCTGGGAACGTCCAGGGAACAACAATTGGGTTAATTGTAAACAGGTTGGTGCTGATACAAGTTTTCTTCCAGCATACTCAGTTGGCCTGAGTCTTAACCTCACCACTTCCCACCTTTGGCCAGTGCACACCTCCGTCCTGACCCTGTGAAGCCCTTGTTACTTTCCCCGGCACAGCCCACAAAGCACCGCAACTCTGCCCCAATCACTATCGCAGACCTTGAGCTGCCAATTCCTGAAAGCCACGCTGGGCTTCTGCCAGTGCGTCTCAATCCCTTGACCTTCAGCAAACCCTACAATTCCAGTTTTCATGAGCGAAGCTGCAAGACAATATGGAAATTGTGTGAAGAGATTCCCTAATGTGACTAAATAGGGACTAGGATAGAAACTGCCAAACTCGTTTACAACTTGTGACCAAGCCCAGGCATAAAACTCAGGGTGTTCAGTGGGAAAGGCCAGGGTGCTAACCTATTGCCCGGGCTCCTGGGGACTGTCCTTCTGAGTAATTTCTGCCACGGGACTATAAGAGACCTCAATGTGCAGTGCCATTTCAGAATGAGACGAGAGCCTCTGGCAGACAACAAAAGAGTCCACAACAGTGAGAACGGTGGAGTCTGCAGTTTGGAAAGATTGTGACAAGGATACAAAGGGCAATTTATGCGTAGGCAGGCAGGAACGGAGAAGAAGGTGAGTTAAGTGCTTGAGG